>NC_056740.1:475708493-475873493 GCF_019279795.1 Protopterus annectens
TGCTTGGTCATCCACAACCCCTTACTTTTGACTTGAACATCTGAGAAAGATATACCAAACAGTAGGGGGCCCAGCACTAACCCATCTGGCACCTCACTGGTAACAGGTCTGCTTGTTGATGTGGAGTCATCCACTTTAATAGTGTTTGTCCAGTTTGTGAACCAGTTGGCAACTCATCTTACAGTGAAGAGGTTTACGTTCAGTTTGTGTTGTGCATATTACTTTAATTAGGAAGATTTTTCATAGTAAACCATCAGTAATATGTGGAGTGTTTTTATTGTAGAATGGTTTGCAGTGCTTCTAATTTCATGTGTATTATAGTATAATTGGAGCATTTCTCCCCGGGCGTCCGCTGAAAACAGGCTCTGTGGAACCTAGTCGGACATTCCCGGTCAACAAATGTTAAATAAAAATAAAATAAAGTATAATGTGTGAGAATGTTGTGTAAGTTCATGTGTAATGCTTCAGGTATGTGGATAAGGGAATTTTGTGAGAGCTTGTATGCTGCCACATCTGTCATCTGTCCCTGATTTTGCCTCATATTTCTGCAACATCTTCCATAAATTTTTTAATTTTCTGGTAAAGGTTTGAGGATTATAATCAGTCAATAATGCCAGACATTGGACTTTTATACTTGTTCTTTCTTAATAAAATGTGCGGTAATGAGAAAAACATTATTCTATACGCATTTTTACTAATATATTTATTTATTTATCTTTTGCCGAGTGGATTAGTGCCACTAGGCTGCAGCTTCTTTTCAGTAGAGACCAGTGGTGGTATTTATACTGTTTAGAGGAAATTTGTCAGGGGCATTAGAGAAATTCCCCTACTTGCTGTAGTAGGGAAGATCATTTGCAATTCTTGCTCCTAGCACAGTGGCAGCTGGGAGGAGTTAGAAGAAGCACTGCATAACAGAGACTGATTAGGAAAAAAAGGCATTTGTGGCTAAAATAAGGCAGAGTGACATATATTATGAAAGTTTGTTTCTACAATAGTTGTTTGAAAGTATTGAAACTGTAGATATGGAAGAGACAGAAACACAAGAAGTATATTTTGTTACAACCCTCCCGTTGGAAGGGTTGTGGGATGGATTACTGCAGGATTTGATACAACGGGAGGAACTGGAGAATGGTCAAGAATCATTGTTGGGGAATGAATGAATAAGATTTTTCAGGATGAGAATATTAAGAGGAATGATGTGGCAGAAGAAAGAAATCAGAAACATGAAAAGAAATCAGAAACATGAAGGCAGAATAACTTACACAAGAATGACAGCCAGTATGAGGGCAGAAACAATAGGGAATTCATTTGCAAAAAAAAAAAAATTAGCTAGAATTCAAGTGAAAGAAAGCAAACCTTTGGTCAGATATGACATATGGGACAATGTGGTTGTGCTGTTGAGAATAAAAACACCAGAGGTAACAGCATTTATATTAACTGGAAAATAAACTTTATGTGATATTTTTGAAACAGAAAAAGGTTTACAAAACTTTTTGAAAGTTTATGAAATGAAAAAAATATGTTGCTTTCAAATAAGTTTGTGGTGATTGCAAATAATATACAGTTTAGAATCAATGTTGAAAAAGAGACTTTACAGAAATACATGGAAGAATTATACCAACGCTTCATGGACATGGAGAAAGTACTATATAACAAAGGACTATAGAGTGGAGGGTCGGAATGTTCTGTTGTTTTGAAAATGGTTAATGGCAAAATACAACATATTAGGATAGGGAAATATATAAAAATTAAATGGCATTTATGTGAGGTAAAACATTGAATAAGAGGCTAAAAGCTATGAAAGAAACATTTAACCACCAGATTTATGTATAGAAACTAGACTGAGTGGTAGGACGAATATAAAAAGATAAGAGTAAAAAGGAGGAAGAATATAACAAAATAAAGGAGGGAACATGGAATCTGATGGAATAAAATAGTGAGAAATACATGAATAAAAAGACAATTTTATGATCATAATTAAAAGAAAACATTAACTCTAATAAGAAAGGAACAGTGTCAGGTACAAGGTAAGAAATAAGAAGTATAGCCCTTTCTTGGGAAAACAGAAACATTAAGAGACAAAATTTGGTAATAGTGAAGCTGATAAAATGGGAAGTCAATAACAGAACAAGATAAAAATGAAAAGGAAGTTATTAATTTTTTGAATGAACAATATGGAGGAAATAGGACTAAACTGGTGGTAAAATGGGAATGTGAACAGTTTTTATAAGAGGAAAATGAAAAATTAAGGAAATAAATAACCAGAAAAGAAGCAGAAAAGACATTAAAACTGGTTAGAGAAAATTCATCTCATGGATTAGGTGGAACAGATTATAAATGTTATAAAACGTGAATGAAAAACAAAAACAATATTTGTTAAAGTGTAGAAGAAATGGAAATAAAGGGAGTTTGAAGAGGAAGATAAGATATCTGATGGGACAATAAGATTGATATCAAAAAAGACAAAGACAATTGTTAGAGAATTAGAGACCAGTTACATTGATGAATGCAGGCTGCAAGGTACTGATAAAAATTATACAAGTGAGAATGGAAAATTTTTGTGGAAAAATGAAGAGGAGGATTATGTGGATAAACAGGAAAATGAATAAGTGAAATGATGATAGTAAAATAAATAAAACTGTATAAAAGATTAAGAAAAAGAAGTTAGAATTACAGGAAGTGATGCTGAAGCAGCACTGATATTATGAGAGAACAACTGTGGGAAATCTTGGAAGAGCACAATTTAGACAGACAGACAGATACGTAAACTGATAAATAACTGCATATGAGACTGGTATGACAAGTGTATAAGTTAATGGTCTGTAATAGAGAAAATAAATACAGAAAAAAGGTGTGAAACAAGGTTGTCATCTCAGTAGTATATTTTTGCATTACTTATGAATACAGTTATGTGATTAATTAATGATGGGATAGAAAATGAAATGTCTATTACAACAATATTTGATAGATGATTGAAGTAATTAAAAAAGCTGAAAAATGTTTAGAGTGGGTAGGTTTGTGAATAAAGTTTGATAAGAGTACGGGCTTTATAAAAGTAGTCAAAAAAGCCAGGATAGAATTCAGTAATAAAATGATAAGAATTTTAGGTATAGTTTTAGACAGTATGAAGATGTGAAAGATGAATGGAAAGAAAGTGTAAGGCAGATATAGGATATTAGTACATTATGGGCAAGTTTAAATTTAAGCTTTAAGAAAAAAGTGTATTTATTAAATAGTTATGTGTTAGGAAAGTTAGGTTACTTTGTGACATTGATGAAATGTCTGTAAGGACTGTAGAAAGAAATATTATAGACATTTTTCAATTTTTATGAGGGGTCAAGATTAAACCTGATTATGAGAGAAATAATGAAGTACAAGAAGGGGACTCTCCTTGAAAAACACCATTATTTATTTAGCCTCATTATGTTTATGTAGAATATTGAGAGGTAGAAAGTATGAGAAGAAAAATATAGTAAGTAAAATGGATGAAAGAAAGTATAAAGAATTGTAGCAAGAGATGAAGGGAGAAAAAGAAAAAGAAAAATTAGAGGGAGAAGGAGAAGAGTAGAGGAAAACTCTTGGAATTGAAAATAAATATTGAAAAAATGTAGGATAAAAGAAAAATATGATATGAATAAATTATAAAATTAGTTTATATAAACTCATCAGAAAAAGTAGGAAATTACCCTCAAAGGACTATAAAAGAAAAGGAGATTTAAGTTGTGAGAAAGGGACAATATTTTCTTTTGACTCTGATGATTTAAAAACTAACAGTGAAAACAGAAAAGAAGTCAAAGAAATTGGATATAGGATATGATTAGCATGTGGAGAGATAGAAAACCTGGAACATTTACTTTTGGATTGTGGTAGGGCAAAAAGCTTGTGGTATGTGTTATATAAGCAAAAGTGATGAGAGTATTTGAAAGAAATAAAAAATAGATAATATTGTTTGTGAGATATGTGTACAAGAAGATAGTAAAATTTAAGTAAAAAAGATAAAATCTGCATGGTAGCAATATTTCAAATATAGAAAGCAAGAAGAAAGGAAATGTTATTTAATATAGTACAGGGTGAGATAGATATTTGTAACAAAATAAGATGGTTGCAACTGAAAGAGTGGTGAGGATAAACAAAAACATAATGCTAATTTGCAAATACTGTTTTTGGAGCTTTTCTCACCGGGCCTCCATTGCAAACTGGCTCACCTAGGCCCAACGGACTTTCCAGGTCAACAAACTGCAAATAAGTAAATATAAATAAATAAAATATTTTTGGAGATAAGATGTGGAAAATAATTTTGATTTAGTGTATATAATTATATTATAATTGTTTTTAATGTGTAACATATTGTTTTGATGAATTTTATGTAAAAGGAAATAAAAGACCTTGTCTCATTTCAAGAGGTGCCATGGGATCTTTTACATCTACCTGAGCTACCACCAACTCAAGCAAATGGGACCTCAGTTTTAACATCATATCCAAAGGATGACAGAATCAGAATTACAGCACCCTCTTATGTTGCACTACATTGCCAACAATCCAGTCACCTAGAGTGAGAATACCACCACCAGTCTTTTGGTCTTCCAATACCAAAGGATCTAGATTGAGAATACCACGACCAGTCTTTTGGTCTTCCAATACCAAAGGACTTAGAGTGAGAATACCACCACCAGTCTTTTGGTCTTCTTATACCAAAGGACCTGGGGTGAGAATACCACCACCAGTCTTTTGGTCTTCCAATACCAAAGAACCTAGAGTGAGAATGCCACCACCAGTCTTTTGGTCTTCCAATGCCAAAGGACCTAGAGTGAGAATACCACCACCAGTCTTTTGGTCTTCTAATACCAAATGACCTAGATTGAGAATACCGCCACCAGTCTTTTGGTCTTCCAATGCCAAAGGACCTAGAGTGAGAATACCACCACCAGTCTTTTGATCTTCCAATACCAAAGGACCTAGAGTGCGAATACCACCACCGGTCTTTTGGTCTTCCAACACCAAAGGTAAATGTACTATCTGCTGCATCACTGACACTGCAAGTGATATTTGAAAGTTGCCCCTGATGTTGTGAATTTTCCCCCTCATTATTTCTGACTAATGAAGAAATGCAAATGTCTGTTTACATCTCCTTGTTAAGGGGCACTGACTTTTTACTACACAGATTTCTTAACTTAAAAAACACAATCTACCAGGTGGAAACAAACTGGTAAAACAGCACAGACTGTTTATTGTTGTAAGCACTTTCAGCTGCAGTGATATACAGCCTTCATCAGACAAAATGCAAAATACAAAATCTATGACAACCTGCAACACTTAAATAAACTAATTCATCCTAAAACTCATGACTTAATTACCCTATCAAAAAACAAGATTAATTAGACCTATAAAACCTTAACATTAATATTAAATATACTTCTTTTAAAAGAAGCAATTATAAACAGCAATTATTAATTACATTTATAAATGGCATTTATAAAAGGTGTTCACTTCAATAAACTGCAAAAAGAAAAAAGAAACCTGTCACAAAATATAAAATAGAAATAAATCATAATCAAGTAACGATAAACACACATATACTAACAATTCAGATTTAACTTAGTTTGCACATATTGCATCAATTTATGAAAAGATAAATACATAATTTAGTATAAAACATAAACTAATACATTACTAACCCTAAAAATTCACCCTCACAAGCTAATTACTTATCTACATAGGGCTTTAAGCTTGAGGATACGTTTAATAGAAGCAACATCATTCAACCCTGGAGGCATCTGAGCAGATGTTCTAATTTGCCAAAACAGTTCCTGCTCTTCTAGATAGAGCTGGCACAGGCCCCCTCTAACATCATTGTTGACCTGATGGACAACCGTGAACAGAAAGCGATGTTCTGGATATTCAAAAATGTGCCTAGCAAGTGCATTAGTCAAATCCTTCCTTCCTATGGCATATAGATGTTCATATATTCGCTTTCTTAACTTTCTCTCGGTTTTATGCCATAGGGAGGAAGGATTTGACTGACTCACATACATACCACAAGTCGAAGTTTATAATTCAGAGTGGAAGGGGGGCATAATGAAGTGGGGAGAATTTAAGAAAAAAAAGAGAGAGAGTAGGATTTTAGATGTGGATCCTTAAGGAGAATAACAGCTACCATGCAGATTGTCATATTCAGAACGTTGCCAAAAGCTTTCTGAAAGCTAAGCCAACATTGAAATGAAAAAAGCAGATTTTGTAAATAGAGCTGACACAAGAAGGGGGTACAAGAAATAGCGAAGAAACAAATATATCGGGAGCAAATAGCAAGAGAGAGAAAGATTATTGGTGGAATCAGGCCAGAAGACATTTGGACTGCAAGTTACACACTGCATTCCCTATCAGGGATTGATATCAGGGTATAGGGAAATCATCTTTGTCATGCTGATAGAAAGGCTGAGAAAAATAATATCATCAGTGGCTTTACTTTGACAATTATTTGCCCCTTTATTGGTTAGTACTAGGTTAGCTACCCCTGTGGGCAATTTTAAGCCTAGCCAATTTCCCCAAGGGTGAGAATCAAACCCTGTACTTTTTGTCTATGAGGTGAACACCTTAACCATTATGCCTAGATATAGTAATATCTTACTCAGTTTAATTCTGGTGGCTGTAAAAAAAGCAATTACTAAAAACTGGAAATCAAAAGCTAAGCCAACTGTATCTGAAGCAGTGAAGGCTGTAAAACAGATAAAAGAACTAGAAGAGGAATCTTTAGAAAAGGGAAGGAGCAAATTACATAGAAATAAATGCAAATTGTAGGAACAATGCATGCAGAATAATGTGCAGGAGAAGCAGGAGTGAGGTTTGATGGAAGACAGGAATTGAACAATTTATGTAATGTAGGACTGGGTGACAGTTGTTATAAAGAAAGAAAGTGTAATGTGCGTGTGAATGAAAAAAATGCTAATATAGTTTGTTTCCTTTTCCATTAATGTATGTGTAACAATGTCTTAAGTGTTAATTTAATAAAGGTGTTTAAAAATGCTCCTTTCATAAATTTTATTAAACCACCCTCCCCAAAAGTAAAACAAGGTCTTTTTCCTCAGGCAAGTCAGTTTCTTCCTGCTAGCCTAATAATAAACAGTCCCAGAATGCAAAATATCCTTTTTTCTCATCAAAGTACTTTTTATTAGTAGAAATGAAGAAATGCTACATCATGGCATGAATTTCAACAGGTTCTCTGTGACCATGGGGTGTTGTCCTGACCCCACAATTCTCTTCGTTCACCCCCAGAGTGCTGTTGATCTAGAAACAGACTAAGCCTACACAATACCAATGGTTATGCTGGGATCAACATTCCGTATGTGAGATACTACGCTATGGACAAGTAATGGAATTCCTAAACGGACATGTTAGTGAAGCTCATTACATATTCAGGGCACATTCCAAAGTAGATTCATCCCAGATGTTACGGGATGGCACAGTGGTACAGCTGTTACATTGTTGCCTCACATCAACAGGTTCCCTGGTTAGATTCATGGCAGGGGTGCCTTCTGTGCAGAGTCTACATGTCCTCCCTGCATCCATGTGGGTTTCCTCTGGGTGGTCCGGTTTCCTCCACCATTACAAAGACATAAATCTGGAGCATTTCACCCCAGGCTTCCGCTAAAAATTGGCTTTGTTCCAAGTCAGACTTTCCCACTAAACAGATGTTAAATAAAAATAAATAAGATGTCTAACTGTATTCTAGCTGTAAGCCTGCGGACATGAAAGGGAAACTCTGTCATACATGCAGTTGTACAATCAAAACACAATAGGAGGCATGCTGTTAACGTGAGCAGTTGTAGTGCCCATCACTTCAAGTAGTAAAGCCCAGTTATGTATGAAGCGGATATCTGTGACAGCAAAATCACAGTACAGACACACAGCATTACCTGAGGTAGCAGAGTGCTATGTTACCCTTTTGTAGTAATCCTTATATTTTTGGTCTTTTTTCATAAAACTGTGGTTTTCTGGCAAATCATTAAAGACTGAAGTCAGAAACTAATGGCAGATGTTTTTTTCAGACTAAATACCCTTCAGAAAATTCATGGTAATGTAAAACCTGTTATTCTATCAGTTTTCTAAGTGCATAATAGCAATATTTAAAAACTGTCTCTATTTTTGGGCCTTTGTCCCCCTATTATTTATAGCTTTGTCCAGATTTCTTGCTCTAATTGGTTGAGAGGTATGATCCCACTGTATGTCAGCAGAGTTACTACAGGTAAAAAGAGCAGTCCATCCTGTTATGCTTGCAGTTACAATTCTGACATACAGGGAGAGCACCAGTCAATGCCAGAATGGCCCATTAGCATCAATAGGTTATGACATTGCATTGTAAGACTACATTGGCATATTACACCAATATATAATTACTAAGGCATTTCAGTACAGCAAGAAACAAATAGCATTTGGAATTGGAAGTAGCTGTCTGTGATTCCTCATTAGCCTACAATGCTTAAAATGTTGCAGAACTATTCTTTTAGAATCAGGTATAGTGCATTAGTGCAGGGCAGGTTCTACTTCACCCTGTCGAAGGCCGAGAATATCGAAGCTGATATTGTCGGCACCAAAATGTCGAAAGCGAAAGTCATTGCGTGTGTAATTGGAAATCTCCGTAAGGGAAGATTTCCATTTACTGCAATGTAGTGCGATCTCGGAGTTGGTATATTTAAGTAGTGGGGGGTGTAGGGGTGCATGGGGGGCTTGTCCCCCTGCATAGAGCAAGTTGTGTTGTGTTTGGGTGGGGGGGGTTTTGTGTGTGTTTGATGTTTGGGGATTTCAACATTTTCGTGTAGATTATTACACTGTCGGCACTTTGAGTTTTCAACAGCGTAATATAGACACTGCAGGGCATGCTACCCTGAGTCTAAGCTCTTGTGGAATCCAGACACATATATTCTACTGGGCAATATTCCATGTCTTTAAGCTGAAGTGTACAGACAGACAGAACAAAAGGGAAGTAAGTGGTGACTCAGTGCTACACTCTAACAAACAGAGAAAGTACCTGTGAAATAACAAGTGTGTCAAAGACAGACCCAAACTGCTTAAACAAAGGTTATGTAGATCTGTAAGAAAAACCTCTATCTTGTGTCTCTGCTAGGACTAATGCCACACTCACTGGCATTGTTTGGCATATAAGATTTTCCCAGGCTAACATGAACCTTCCTCCTCCTTTGGTACACTGCCTCAGGCTTTAAAAAGTAATATAATTACAGGCTTCATTTTAACATTTATGTGCCTCTTTATAAGCTAGTACTATGCTAGCTTCTCTTCTAGAACAATTTAAGCCTAGCCAGTTTCCCTAAGGGTGAGAATCAAACTCTGTACCTTGTGTCTGTAAGGTATACTCATTAACTATTATGCTAACCTCCAACCCCACCCCTGTTTGAGGTGATACCCTGTAAGGATATTAAATGCCCCTTGTCTCAGACCTTCCCCAAGGTCTGGTAGAGGAGTGACCGCTACAATGAGCTTCTATCCTCTCCCGTTTTTTCTACCTTGGAACAAGACCCTTGTCTCACTTTCATAATGTGCACATACTCTTTCCATAAATGAGCTGCTCATTGGAACATCACTCCGGCTGACAGCATCGTCCAGTGTTGAGTGATGTCTACTCAGCTCAGCAACCTTCCTTTTACAGGAACTTCAAATATCTGTCCATCAAAATGTGAAAAGAACTCAAAAAATACATAAAGAACTCATTAAAGTCAATTTATAGAAAAAGTTACTGTCTCTACAACCTGACTCAGTTGAACTCTTTGGCTTCCACTTGTCCTCTTCCACCAAAACACAGGAACCCTTTTCCTTCCAAACCAGGAGCTTCTACTTCCTTCACCCATTCTAAATCTAAGATGAGGCTTCCCCATTCTTGTCTTCCTAGGTCTTTTCAAAAATTCAAGCCATGTCTCTGTCTGTAACAAAAATTGCTCTTAACATTATCAATAGCCCATCTGAAACTGAAAAGCCTTGAGTTGTGCTTGTGATCGAGTGTCATGACCGTGGAACTTCTCCCCTGGCTTTTGAAAGTTCTAGGACAAAAATAGAGAGAGTGTAGAATTTTGGCTGCAGATCCTTAAGGAGAATAACGACACACTAAAATCCAGGTCTTCTCCTGCCATTTATTTCATTAATTAAGAAGCTATTATCAGGCACAGGGTAGGTGATCTGGTATCCTGTCTCTCCATCTCTTCTGTATTGGGATGCAGGGATTCCTTTTTGGCTTTCTTCTTTCCCCTAAATCCCCTCATCCTATGATACATTTGTCAGGTCCACAGTTCTTTAGATCATTGCTTGTGACCAGGTTGCCAGTCCCATCACTTCTACAGCTAGTCTTGGCATCACATCTTATGTGACTACTCTCTTTATTTTGGTACTGATGTGAATAACATCATGATTCTCCCAGGTGGTGGTTTCAGTGTTGCCATGTCCAGCACTGATGATCTCCACATGACTGCCTGGTGTCAGGTATTCAGTGTCAATGGCACTGCTAGCCTTTTGGTGTTGGCATTGATGCCAAGTTACTCTTGATCAGGGTATTGCCCATCGGTGGTCCTGACATGAACTCCTGTGCTCCACTGTCATTCCTGCCATCAGGAATACATTGTACCATTCCCCAGCAATGCATGGTGCCTTATTCTGCCCTCTCCAGGGGCAGCATCTGGAAATGCCATGGATGTGCTGCCCTTGGGATCTTGATCTTTCATCCAGCCATCTAACTGAAGGACAGAGGGACTGCAGGTCTCCAGCAGCATGTCCCATGTAAGACCAACCCTAAATGGTTATGGTTTGTGACAATAGCCCTGATTGTTATACAGGATGTTTATGTACTCCCTCTGTGGGACAGAAAAAAACATAAGAAAATGGACAAGAATGAGGAATCAGGACATATTATTTCATAAATACAGGTGAAAATGGCTGTACAATTTCTTAAAGAAAGATAGACTGAAAATACTGAAACATTTCTGAAGCACTTAAAAGTAGGAGTATTTAACTCTTATGTTCATGTGAAATCTATCACTCCTACCATGCTCGCACACACACACACACACACACACACACACACACACACACACACACACACACACACACACACACACACACACACACACACACACACACACACATGCACGTGTGCACACACAGCACACGCATGCACACACTCACACTAACACACCCACTAACACACACGCACACATGCACACACACATGCACACATGCATACACTCTCATTAACACACCCACTAACACACACACACACACACACACACACACACACATGCACAAACACACACATGTACACGCACATGCACACACACATGCACACACTCTCAACACATCCAAACACACTCTTTCTTGTTCACTCACTCTTCCTTGTGCAATGTAGAATTAGAACTACATCACTATAAGTGAATACAAAAAAAAATTATTAAACAGATATGATATCGTTTTAATTTTTAAAGTGATCTATTTTAAAAGTGAAATAAGACACTATGGGAATGGGCATTTCGCATCTCTGATACACAGTGAGCAGCTAAACGTATTCAGTCCTTGTACTGTCCCCTCAGTGTGTACCTGGTATATCTGAAGCACACATCATTTATTACTTACATATAAGACTGAAAGCTGGTTTTCTACTATCACTGTACAATATCCCACTTAAAAAACACTTGTTTAACAATTGTACATACTTCATGAACATTGCTGCTGGGTAAATTTACTTTTGTCATTATTATTAGCCTACATTCTGTTGAATGTGTGACACCCCCCCCAACCTTTTGCAGTTCTCAACATTTTGCTTTGCATTTTACAATGCAACCAACCCAATAACCCATCTCATGAATATAACCATTGGTTATTTTTTCTCTGGAGGCTTTTTTATACTGTAATGAACAGTTTTCATTTCCTGTTATGATTGCAGCAACACATGTTCAGTTTTTGTCATAACATTTAGCTTTAACAAACATTTGGCAGGGACAAATTCATAGGAAAATCCTAAGCAATCCAGCCTTGTGGGTCATTTTAAGCCTAGCCAGTTTCCCTTTCAGAGATGACATGATGATCTTCACATGACTGCCTGGTGCCAGGTACTCAGTGTCAATGGCACTGCTAGCCTTTTGGTGTTGGCATTGATGTATGTGGAGCAAACACCTTAGCCGCTATACCAATTCTGTTCTCCTGCTGTAACACTTACTACCCTGTCCTCCTGCTACCAAGCACCACATTGCATGCATTTCATAATGGCAGGACAAGCTGTGTAATGGCTGGACCTTCTTTACTAGTCTGGGCTTACAATAGTGCAATATGATTTGTATTTTATATCAGTGAAAAGAAGTCAGCTCTTTTGGGTGTAACAAAAACTCATATGAACTGGGTTTAATTAGTGGCTTGTGAGCCTGTTGAGGGATAGAAGAGGAATCACAAGGCCTTTTACTGCTCTCTTTTATTTTGGGGAGAGGGTGGGACACATGCTCAGGTAACATGCTTCATGGATGTATTTCATGAAATCAGCAGCTGCATCTTCACAATGGCGGAGTGAAACTGTATACCCATTACATGCACACCCCTGTGGCTGTTATGATTACCCATGACAGGAGTTAGGGCGTTGGGTCCTCATTCCACCTTATCGGTTCTACAGCTGACTGCTGAATAATGACCGCTGTTTGCCACTCTACTTTCTGGCCACCAGGACTCAAATTCATCCAAACAGTTATCTTCACTGGGTGCTCAGCATATAAGGAAATTGAGAGAACTTCTCTCTGACTCATGAGACAGTGTACCATTGAGAGAACGTCTCTCTGATTCATGAGACAGTGTACCATCGAGAGAACGTCTCTCTGATTCATGAGACAGTGTACCATTGAGAGAACATCTCTCTGATTCATGAGACAGTGTACCATCGAGAGAATGTCTCCCTGATTCATGAGACAGTGTACCATCGAGAGAATGTCTCCCTGATTCATGAGACAGTGTACCATCGAGAGAACATCTCCCTGATTCATGAGACAGTGTACCATCGAGAGAACATCTCCCTGATTCATAAGACAGTGTACCATCGAGAGAACTTCTCCCTGATTCATGAGACAGTGTACCATCGAGAGAACGTCTCCCTGATTCATGAGACAGTGTACCATCAAGAGAACATCTCCCTGATTCATGAGACAGTGTACCATCGAGAGAACTTCTCCCTGATTCATGAGACAGTGTACCATCAAGAGAACGTCTCTCTGATTCATGAGACAGTGTACCATCAAGAGAACGTCTCTCTGATTCATGAGACAGTGTACCATCGAGAGAACGTCTCTCTGATTCATGAGACAGTGTACCATAGAGAGAACGTCTCTCTGATTCATGAGACAGTGTACCATCGAGAGAACGTCTCTCTGATTCATGAGACAGTGTGCCATCGAGAGAACATCTCCCTGATTCATGAGACAGTGTACCATTGAAAGAACTTCTCCCTGATTCATGAGACAGTGTACCATCAAGAGAACGTCTACCTGATTCATGAGACAGTATACCATTGAGAGAACGTCTCCCTGATTCCTGAGACAGTGTACCATCGAGAGAACTTCTCCCTGATTCATGAGACAGTGTACCATCGAGAGAATGTGTCCCTGATTCATGAGACAGTGTACCATCGAGAGAACATCTCCCTGATTCATGAGACAGTGTACCATCAAGAGAACATCTCCCTGATTCATGAGACAGTGTACCATCGAGAGAACGTCTCCCTGATTCATGAGACAGTGTACCATCGAGAGAACGTCTCCCTGATTCATGAGACAGTGTATCATTGAGAGAACGTCTCCCTGATTCATGAGACAGTGTACCATCGAGAGAACTTCTCCCTGATTCATGAGACAGTGTACCATCGAGAGAATGTCTCCCTGATTCATGAGACAGTGTACCATCGAGAGAACGTCTCCCTGATTCATGAGACAGTGTACCATCGAGAGAACATCTCCCTGATTCATGAGACAGTGTACCATCGAGAGAACGTCTCCCTGATTCATGAGACAGTGTACCATCAAGAGAACATCTCTGATTCATGAGACAGTGTACCATCGAGAGAACGTCTCCCTGATTCATGAGACAGTGTACCATCGAGAGAACGTCTCCCTGATTCATGAGACAGTGTACCATCGAGAGAACATCTCCCTGATTCATGAGACAGTGTACCATCGAGAGAACATCTCCCTGATTCATGAGACAGTGTACCATCGAGAGAACGTCTCCCTGATTCATGAGACAGTGTACCATCGAGAGAACGTCTCCCTGATTCATGAGACAGTGTACCATCGAGAGAACGTCTCCCTGATTCATGAGACAGTGTACCATCGAGAGAACGTCTCCCTGATTCATGAGACAGTGTACCATTGAGAGAACGTCTCCCTGATTCATGAGACAGTGTACCATCGAGAGAACTTCTCCCTGATTCATGAGACAGTGTACCATCGAGAGAACGTCTCCCTGATTCATGAGACAGTGTACCATCGAGAGAACGTCTCCCTGATTCATGAGACAGTGTACCATCGAGAGAACATCTCCCTGATTCATGAGACAGTGTACCATCGAGAGAACGTCTCCCTGATTCATGAGACAGTGTACCATCGAGAGAACGTCTCCCTGATTCATGAGACAGTGTACCATCGAGAGAACGTCTCCCTGATTCATGAGACAGTGTACCATGGCTGCTTGTTTCCTGGGTAGGGTCCTCCACGTAGCAAAGGAATCAGCTGGGTCTGGTCCCATTGGATAATGAGTACCACTGGATTGATTAACTAATGGGCAGTGGCAAGTACTGAGGTCAGTGATGGCTGTACTCGCAAAATCCTTACAGACTACATCTGCTGCAGAGAAAAACAATGTAAAGTCTGTATAACATGCTGCAACAGGTGACACATTTCTGTAAAGTCAGTAATAATCATCAGCATTACAAGACGAAGGCTTGGATAATGCAGATGATGACATTGGTAAGAGCTGACACTATTACTAAAGACAAAATGTCAACCAAGATTGACCAAATGGTCATAAACCTCAAATAAAAGTTAAATGAAGGTTAAAAATAAAAAAGTTATCTATTCTTTTTTTTTTTTTCTGATTTTTGCAAGGGACAAGCCCCCCAGCTTTCACCTTTCTACAAACTCCAACGTTGCACAACAGTGGGGGTTAAATAGAGTATCCATAAACTCAACTGTCACACATTCTCACACTAAGTTAATGTTTGGAGATCCAAGAATTAGCAAAATGAGTCAGCCAACTGTCAGGTCAGCTGAAACAACACTCGACAAAAACAGCTGAAACCATGTATAGAGAGAGAGAGAGAGAGAGAGAGATAAAAACATATGTCCATGCCATTAATTCAATTAAATTCACTCTATAACATGAATTTTTTTTTCCTATACCACAGTGATTGTCTGACAGCATTTTTTTCAAATGACATCTGTCCATTGCAGGGTAAGTGAATTAAAAGTCTCAGGATATTCTGTATATGATGTATACCAATGTATAGCACATATAATCATTGTGGGACACATACTGCTCTGAGTGTAGAGAATCAGTGCTTCTGCCTAGATGCATAAGGGGGGTTACAGTACTCCTGAGTGTGTTGTCCTTCAGATGGGGGGGAGGCTGCACTCCTGAGTGCGCTGTCCTTCAGATGAGATGTTAAATTTAGGTCCTATCTGCCTAAGTTGGTGGATGTGAAAGATCCCACAGTACTCATCAAAAAGAGTTGGAGAAGTTCCCCTGTGCCACTGGCCAAACTTACACTAGTCAGTATGAATACCACCTTGGGTCTCTCCTTAAAAGAGGGCATCGGCCTAGTGGGGCTAACCTGATCAGCAAAGTATAAATACAATGAAATAATAATAATTTCCTTTATACTAATTTTAGGTCTGCACTGATTCACAATGGTAATTGTGTGCACTGGCTATGCTTTGTACTAGCATGTGCTTAGGACTCAGCTATCAAATTTCAGATTCATTGAGCACTGCTGTATTTTCTTCTATAAAATTATTCGTCACATCATTTTCTAGGATTTGCACAAAGATGTTCATTCCCCAGAAATGTTTACCATCACTCAGTGCTTAAAGTGCTTAAAGCAGTAGCTGCTGTTAAACATCATCATTATTAGAATTAGCTCAGTTTAGCACAAAGTACCTGTGCAGGTAATTATGGCTGATGCAATTTCCCTCACAAAGTGTGCCCTTTAACCCATGCTACTGATGCAGGTGTTCTGCTAATAATTCTCTTCTTTGCCAATGCCTGGCACAGTTTCACTTCTCAGCTTAAAACTGATTTCTCTGTCCACAATTCACAGATGCCAGCTTTTGAAACCAGCTCTGTCTGTCATTTCCTGCAAGCATTTTTAATTAAAACTGCAATAAAAGCAACAAATCTTCCTAATGACTTTCGTAGCACTTGTTTGGCATGGTACTCGGCTTTTCTCGCTGCGGCATCTGTGGTGTGTTTCCAGTGTCACTGATTCTATGAAAGACTTCAGTTTTACAAATTGTCTACCCGATTTCCTTACATTTCTTTCTACTGAAGTTGCATTCTTCATTATTATATGTTCGGCACTGGTGTTCACCGGTGCTGGTTTTGTTTTTCAAGGTACTAGGTATCATTGTGTTATGTTTCTTGTATTAATCATCTCTGACGTAACATATGTTTTCCTTTTCCTTGGCTGTTAAGCATGCTGGTTTTCTGCACAGGTGGTATGCACTTATTTGATGCTTAGCTACCCAACGGTATCTTCCCTAGTTCTAAGAGCCAAGTTTTGGAAAAGCTGTTTATGTTCTGCTGCTTCTTTTACTTCCATGTTTAATGCTATATAACTGACTGGTTGGGCAGTTATGCATTTGTGTTACTTTGCTTAGACAAATGAATGCATCCCCGACAATGTGCACTGCAATCTGCTTACAAATTCCCCAAACACCCACTAAAGAATGGTCGGTCTCAGCACATAATAGAATGGTTCCGCGTTCTGCTTCAAAAAAATGACTTGTCCTGCACTGAAAGAGTTTGTCACAAATTAATTGTGTTAAGATTTTAGGGGGAAAAAAGTTATATAATGCAGGTTAATTTATAATGGTATTCTTTTCCTCAGAAAAATTACTTTTCCCAAGAAAATGTATTATAAGCATGAAATAACATGCTTTAAGCACACTCTGTGGGGCCCAGTCAAAGTTACACATTTTGCCTTTTTGTTCCACATTTTGAAAGCATAGTTCCACAGCAAAGTCCCAAAAACTGAGATGTGAGTATAAAAGAGAGACGTGTGACCACACAAGCAGCAGGTTATTCAAATACTTCACCTAACAATTTTAGTAAAGTCCAGAATATTCAAAGTATACATAACAAAATCAGTGCACACAGTTCCTCATGTAGCCCTCTCCTCTCACTCACACACACACACACACACACACACACACACACACACACACACACACACACACACACACACACACACACACACACATATGCACATACACAAAAATGCACGCAAGAACAAGATGACAACTGAACTAAGAACTGAGACACTTCAAGCAGTGTAGCTGAATCTATACAATAAAACAATGAGCACAATATAAAACACACAGCTTAGCAACTGAATACAGCATGGCAGTGAACCATTTAGGAAGTCCCAGAATCACCAAGACACACTGACCAAGAACCTGGGAGGTCCCAGGCAGTAGAGCATGTGAACACTGGAGGTCTAGTATTTGTCATGGAGAACCACTGCAGTGAGAAGAAGTTTGATTGTGGGAATATAATATCTAACTATGTAGCTAAATCCACCAGCCAAGATAATTGGTAGTGCAACACACATGTACCCTGACCTCCTTCTCTTCCGAAATAGTAACTAGAACTTAGCAGCATGCTCCTGCCTGTCTGACAGTTCAGGTAATGCTACAAAGTATGATAAGTGCCTGTATAGCAATTAGAACTTAACAGCACACTCCTGCCTGTCTGGTGGTTCAGGTAATGCTACAACGTATGATAAGTCAGTGTATAGTGACTAGAACTTAGCAGCACACTCCTGCCTGTCTAGCAGTTCAGGTGATGCTACAAAGTATGTTAAGTGCCTGCAAATTTTTATTGCAGCTCTACAAGCACAATATGCTGAAGGCAATATTAAAATAATGTCAGTGATACTGACAAAACATTAAAAATTATATGGCAGCATTTCATAAATGCCAGCACATAAATACCTTGTTTTCCATATTTTTAGGCAAAAAAAAATATATACTGGCAACTCAAGTAAATATGCTCCACATTCTGAAGAGCTATCATTTACATCCATTTAATTCAAAGCTTTCATTTATTTTTTGTTTGTTTAAATGTTGCCAGTTCAAGCTACAAAACATATCTCTAAATTTAATCTAAATGATTCAAACTGTCAAAAGACCTAGAAAATAATGCAATTGACCAAAAAAATGGTTTCCTGATGTTTGACCCAGTCTCTAATAACTGTAATCCATCTGGACATGCATCCAGTCACTGCTGAGCACATGAATGCATTATAATCAGTAAACTGTGTCACCAAAAGCACACATAGCTGGCATGAGTGCATAAGCCCCATCTGCAATTGTGAGAGATCACCCCATCTGCGATCATGAGAGGTCACCCCATCTGCAATCATGAAAGGTCACCCCATCTGCAATCACAAGAGGTCGCCCCAATCTGTAGTCATGAGAAGTCTCCCCATCTGCAGCCATGAGAGATTGTCCCATCGCCAGTCTTGAGTGGTCAACCCATTTGCAATCATGAGAGGTCCTCTTCTCATGCCCAAAGGAAGAGCTCAGTAAGCAAGGGGGTTATATCCCTAATCTGGCTTTTATGAGGGCACTCACTCATATCTTCCAAATCATCATCAACAACCCCCTTTTTCCATTTTTTGACCTGGGGCAGGGGTGCTATGTCAGCTTTCACCATCTCTCTCCCTATTCAAAGCCACTCTCCTGCCTTCTTTGACATTCATGCCTGATTGTTGCAGATCTTCTCTCATGCAATCCCTCCACCTCTTTGTTGCACACCCTTGTTTCCTCTTACCTTCTTCCTGTCTGCCCCAAATCGTTTTCACCACATTGTGTTCTGCTTTTCTGCACATGTGTCTGAACCACCATAATCTGTTCTCTTTGACCTTTTCTGCAATGTGAGTTGTTTTGCCCTCTGCTCTTACATCCCTATTTCTTCATCTATCCCACAGTGTGCATCCTACCACCTGTCTCAGGCACTTCATTTCCATAACTGCTCTGCCTTTACTGCCCAGCTTTCCATACCATACAGTAGTTCTGGGCACACCACTGTTTTGTACACCTTACTTTTCAGCTGCTTTAGCATTCTTCTGTCATAAACTGCATCTGACACTGTCTGATACTTGGTCTGAATTCCTCCTTCAGACTTCCCTTTTCCCCATCCACCCCTCCCAGATACTTGACGCTGTTAACCTGTTCCACCATTTTCCTTTCTATCTCAATTCTCAGTATCTTCTAAACTCCACCATTTTCTGGCATTACACCTGTCTGATCTGTATTCAGTTTTGTATTCCATTCCCTATCCTTTCCTGAGGTTCTTGCTTGGAGTCTGCCTGTAATACCACACTGTCTGCATACAGAAACTTTGATGATCTGACCCTTAAATCTGTTTGCTAATGTAGTCCATCACCAATATGAACATTAGGGGGCTCAGAGCTGAACCCTGGTGCACACTCTCTCCCACTAGAAACTCCTCTGTGAGACCAAACACCATTCATACTTGAGTCATTGGGTCCTTTTACATAGCTTGCACTAATTCTACCAATGTTTCTAGGGCTTTAAACCACAGCAGAGCTGCCCAAATCACATGTTTTCTCCAAGTCTAGGAATGCCCAGTTGGATGCTTTCCTCATCTCTAGCTTCTTATCAGCTATTTGTCTCTCTCTGCAAACATCGGGTCAGTAGTGCTGTATCCCAATCTGATCTGACCTGCTCATCTCCCATCTTACTTTCTATTGCTCTGCATATTCATTTATCATTCACTCTGTCCAGAAGTTTCATGTAATGTGACAGGAGTTTGATACCTCTGTACTGCCCACAGTTGTGGATGTCCCCTTTGTTCTTGTACACTGGCATGAGTATGCTTATTCTCCAGTCATCTGGGATATGCCTTACCCTCCACACTGCTATGAGTGCCCTCAGGAGCCATTTCTCCCCTATCTCACCCAGCATCTTTATCATATCTGCCGTGACCTCATCTGAGCCTGCTGCTTTATCATATCTGCTGTGACCTCATCTGAGCCTGCTGCTTTCCCTGACTTCATCTTCCTTAGTGCTGTTCTTACTTCTTCTATGGGGGGCTTTACTGCTGTTCTCTCATGGTAGGCTGTGTCTGGGGCAGTACAGCTTCTGTGGGGTTTCTTTCATTCAGAAGCTGCTGGAAGTAGTCCTTCCATCTGCCTTTGATGTCCTGTGGACTGGTGAGCAGGTTGTTGCTGACATCCCTTATGAAGGGTGTCTGACTATCTTCTTATTCTTCTGTCTTTGCCTTGCAACCTAATACAGTTTCTTTGTGCATCTACTGATTTATTCTCCAGAAGCTGGTAGAGTGTCTCTGATGGCTCATTCTTTGACATTGCAACTCCTTTTTAGCTTCTTTGTTAGCCAACCAGTAGTCCTTCCTAGCCTGGACTATTTTATTCTATTTCTCACTTTTTTCTGCACTTTTCTAAGACAAAGTATCTCCTATTAAGTGACTGCATAGCTAAATTCCAAGCTACCCCAAACCTACAGAACACAGAAGCCTATGCAGAGGCTTACACAAAAGCCCTTTATGACCATATAAACAACTGCATAGAAACAGCAGTACTGAACCAAAATAAGAGTAGGTCAAACCGCAGAAACAAGCCACCCGGGGTAACAGGTTGTACAAAAAAAGAAAGAAAGAAAGAAAGAAAGAAAGAAAGAAAGAAAGAAAGAAAGAAAATCCTGTCAACAAGTAAGATGGAATATGCACAACAGAACAAAATTTCCTCATTAGTCTAAACAAGTGAATCAGGGAACTAGTCAAGACTCAGAAAGCAGACTTTGAGGCAAAAACAACCTCCAAAGATATGGATAACCATAAGGCAGTTTTCAGTTATTCCCCACAGTCTTAAGGGCAACACCCAACAATGTGCAGAATTAGTTGTGGATGGCATCACCTATACTCAGCTAGAAGATATAGCAAATCTGCTGGCTGATAAATTCAGCTCATATTTCACCTCCCTATCATTCTGACTTCTCCCCCAAGAAATACCCTCCACCACTCCCCTGACATTTATCACTAAAGAACAGGTTGCTACTGCCCTCTCTAAAGCTAAACACTTGGCTTCAATGGGGCCTAACAGTATACCAGGTCATCTCCTAAACAGTGTGAATCAGGGGATCTGTATTTAACCACAGCCTCTGGACTAGTTTGTCCCAGTAGAGTGGAGGACAGCAACAGTAATCCCTCTGCACAAAAGGGGACCATATGCTGATTTGACTCGAATTATATGTAAGACAATGGAAAAAGTAATGATGGACCTGATAAATAATGACATGGGAAACCTCCAAACACTGGACCCAACCCAATTCAGCTTTGTCAAGGGCAGGTCATGCCTACTAAATATGGTGGATTTTTTTGAAAAAGTCATTAGGGTTATGGATGAGGGTAAAACAGTGCATACCACCTACCTTGACCTGGCCAAGGCAGTTAACACAATCCCACACTCAGGTATTATAAATAATCACAAAACTGGACATAAACTCCTACATCACCAGGTGGGTAGCCAATTGGCTCATGGTCTGGACACGTGGTTAAAGTGGATGAATCCAGATTTAGCAAGAAGCCATTTACTAGTGGTGTGGCACAAGGCTCAGTGCTGGGACAACTCCTGTTCAGAATATACTTCTCTGAAGTCAAGGCTAATGTATAAGGCCTCTGGATGACAAAGTTTGTCAATAACTGAAAGCTAGGGGCAATCATCAAACCCCCAGTGAGGTAGACATCCATCAAGAGGGTCTAAATCAGACAGATGATTGATGTCAGACCCAGGGCCTAAAACTAAATGTGAAAAGATGCATTATTATACCATTTGGAAAATCAAAGACCCCTGCAAATTACAGCATCAATAGCACACCCCTAAGAGTAGAGTCAGAGTTGAGAGATCCAGGTACACAGATAGGTAGTAGCCTGTACTTTGACTGCCATGTGTCCACAGTGGTGAGGAAGTTGTTCTATGTGGCACAGCTTATAAGTAAAGGTATGGCATCCACATCCAAGGAAATTATAGTCCCACTGTACTCAGCCTTCATTAGACCAATAATCAAGTACAGTGTATCATATGGCACGTACTTCACTAGGCACATAGAATAGCTGGAATGACCCCAGATGTTCCTCACAAAGAAAATAGAGAGTGTTAATAAAGCCCTATCCCTTTACTCTGTCTCCTTCTGACTATTAAGGGGGTGACCTATGCCCAATCTACAAGACACTCATAAATCGAGCTCTGATGGAGCTGCTATACGTCTGCAGGTCAAACAGCACAAAAGTTACCCGATCTAAGGTTCTAAACCCAGTCAGTAACTCAAACAAAACATGCTGGAGAGACAGATATGTGTCTCAGAGATTGCCCCTTCTTTGGAACAGGCTTCCTGTTCACATTAAGCACAGCTCTTCCCTGGCCCTCTTCAAATGCTGTTTAGATCAATAGGTAGGGAATCCAAAATTCACACCTGGGTAGTGCCTCTGTCCCTTATGGACAGGGGCAGTCTGTAAAATACTCAAGGCATATGCACAAACCTATGTTATCTTCTTGCCCGTAGAGGATGCATATTGGGTAAAACCAGGTTATACTGGCTAGGCTTATAAGGGCTCTTAAGCCATTAGCCTAGTAATCTCCTGTTAGCCTATGAACTTATTTTAAGACTGGATAATTTTCTGGCATACAGAGAAGTCTGCATATTGTAGTTATTTGAAAAAGATCTAGGTGATGTGATAGTTCTAACCAGTTTAATTCAATAAGAATTACATAATGATGTGTTCTGTTCTTATAGTTCACTTTAAAATTGACTATTTTGTTTTAACATCACTCATGTTTGGACAGTTATGAGACATGAACAGCATAGAGGTGAGATGGCAGTAAGAAAGCAAAGGCTATTCATTTTCTGACTATGTCAGTGAGGCAGGTTTTCTCTTGGTTAAATTTCTCCAAGTCTTTTGTGTTTCTAATACCATGATGGGAATGAACCCCATTCCTAAGTCAAAGAATGATTAAAATTTGTGAAATTAGTATTGTTTCAATCTTTGTTGTTAGCCAAAAGTGCTCTTTGCATTCTTTGCATAATGCACTAATTTTTTGATATATTTTTTAATCCCACGTGATACATGATGGTTAGATTTCAACTGGTCATCCATGATGATGCTCAATAATTTTGTGTGGTTTACTTTTTCAATCATAGCATTGCTGGCAGAGACAATAATGAATATGTTGTTGTGGTAGAGATGTGTCTTGGGTAGAGAGCAGTAATTTTTTAGGGTTTAGAAGTAGGTGTGAATTATTTAGCTATGTTTCAATCAATATGAAGGATTGTTGTTTAAGGTCTTGGAGTGCAGAAGAATTTCTCCGAGAAGACTACGGTCAAGTCATCAGTATACTGAACTAGGGTAGCATTTTTTGCAGCAGCACAGAGGTTATTTATGAATATGTCGTAAAATACAGGGTCTAGTATAGGTCATTGTGGAATGCAAACAGTTACTGACAAGATGATGGACAAGTCATTCTTCCATTTCACTGCTTGTGCTCTGATTGAGAGGTAGCTATAAAATGGATGTGGTGAAGTGCTGGTGATCTCTAAGGATGAGACTTCATGCAGGAGTTTCAGGTGGGAGACTTTTAATTAAAACTAGGAAGATGTGGAGTCTAGGCTTCCTGTATTTCTGTGGCTGTGGACAGTATTAACAAAATTCAGCAAAACAGCAGCTGTGCTGTGATGAAGATGGAAGCTGTCGGGTTGAAGGCAGAAACCAGTTATCTATTAGGTAGTTGAGAAGTTACATATGAATGCATTTTTCTAATATTTTTGATAGGGAAGATACAATGGCAATTGACATATAGTTTGTAAGATCTGTATTTATTCAATCCTTGTGCAGTGCAATAATGAATGATTTTTTTTCCATAGGATCATAGGAGGTTACTAGGCTATCGACCTGGAGGTTATTTCAATCCCAGCTGTTTCATCACAATGTAATACCATAGATACTCTAATCATTACCCAGGATTGTATTTATTAATGACTGCCCATGTCCAAGAAGGTTTTGAGCATTATCCCTGGACAGAATTTACAGTGCCCCATCCACTCATACAGGTTCCTTTTGAACAGTGTCATACAGGTGTGCTGCTTAACATGAATTGGTAGCCTGTTCCAAAGATGTAGAAGTCACTGGTAGACAAATCTGTCCCTCCAGCATGTCCTATTCAAGTTGCAGGCCATATTTTGGTTCCTGGAACAGGTAGCTCTAGTCCTGCTTGATTTATAGATGTGCAGTAAATTCATTAGGTTTGGGTCGGACATTGCTCTGTAAGCCAGACATAAATCTTCCCTAAGAAATATATATGATACTTAGCATAGTGACAGGGACTTTAGTTAGTCGGTGTAAGACACGTACTGGAGTTCCTTGATCATCTTAGTTAGAAAACTCTGAGGCCTCGGCAATTGCTGCAGGTGCTTTGTACGGTACATGCCTAACGGGGCGTTATACTCAATTATGGGGTTTATTAGTGAGGAGTATAGAGGGGTTATGACTTCTCTATTCCTTCTCTATCTCATCTCTCAACAACACACCCACGTTAGCTGAATGCAGCACTAAGCTTCTTGGTGTTACACTAGGTGACCAACTCAAATTTGACCTCCATGTACACAACTGCATTAAAAAAAACGCCCAAAACTTGGTCTTCTGTATAGAAATAAAAAATTCCTAAGTAACAAAGCCAGAATATACCTCTCCCATGCCAGACTTCTTCCTAGCCTATTCTACAGCTCACAAATCCTCACCAGTCTTCAGAATTCTCTCTTAATAAAATTAGAAACTACCTATAATAAAATTGCCAGACTCGCTGCAAATAAATCCTATAAATCTCACCATTGTCTTTTTCTGAACAGCATGAACTGGTTTGAATTTCCCCACCAACTGCTTGTCTCTCAGCTTCAGGCCATTCACTCCATCCTGTATCTGCCTTCCTTCCATCCCAACATCCCTCACATCTCACCCTCTACTCCCCTCCCAGAACTCTCAAAAGCTCAGACCAAAATCTATAAGTTCCTCTCTGCACTCCAAAACCTTACTACAAATCTACAAATCTAAAAGCAAAATCGGACAAAACCTCTAGAGCTGCTCTCCTACTCTGACTCGGAACAAACTCCCCCTGAATATTAGAAGTATTAAACAACCAAAACAATTCAAATCTGCTACCAAAAATTTGTAAGAAGCACCTGGACCTGCCACTGTACTCACACTCAAGTGTACACTGTCTACTGCTCAGCCCCTCCTTGTGATACTTGTGATAGGAAGAGCCTCGCACCATTATAGGTTATACAGCATCAGACATATCTCTTGCCCTTCCCAGTGTGCTGCATTGTAACATTGTATTGCCTTCTTAGTGTGTCCTCATATACTGCACCAGGCTTTTGGGGTCATACAGCCCTGTGGCTCTTATTGGGTTACATAATGTCAATCTAAAGTTCCCAAGCATCCAGTGTGGTCTGCACATCTGTCTCTGTTACATTCCTTACCTGTTTCTAAAGTGCTGTTCAATGGCATTCCATACTTGATGCATGATCTAGATATCACACACCAGGACAGCGTAGCTATTCCCTGTGTATTACCTCTGTTTTTCTCTCTGCCTTTATTTGGATATCAAGTATACATCATATGTACATGTACATATGTGTTTCTGTAAGTATGTTTCTGTGCACGTGTGTGTGTGTATGTGCATTTGTGCGCGTGCGCGCTCGTGTGTTTGTGTGTGTGTGTGTATGTGGGTGTGTGTGTCTGTGAGTATGTTTCTGTGCGTGTGTGTGTGTGTGTGTGTATGTGCATTTGTGCGCGTGCGCTCTCGTGTGTGTGTGTGTGTGTGTGTGTGTGTGTGTGTGTGTGTGTGTGTGTGTGTGTGTGTGTGTGTGTGTGTGTGTGTGTGTGTTGGTTGGGGTCCACATGTATGCATTTGCTTCAGCATGTATATGGTTATATGCTGTGTTCTGCCCTGGTGTGCTACATCTATTTTGAAGTTAACCCGTTCCTTTGTATAATGCACGTGTCCTTATCTTGGTTGAGTATCTGCACTGCCATGCTCTTGCCAATGTGTTGTTCAGTCATCCATCTGTATGCACTCTGCTTGCCTACTGTTTGACACTACCATGTTTCTTGAATGATCTACATATAAAATGTACTTGTACTTACCTGCAAATTTATAATTTTGTTCATGTTTCTTATTTCATGCCATTTGTGTTTTTCACATATCTGCAAATGTCTCTGTTCCAGAGAAGTTTTAACAAAACTGTTTATTGTTGCATACCTGTTTATGCGTTTCTTTCTGTCCATCATATTTTTTAAAAAGACATATATTAGGGCAATTTTTGTTTCATAAAATGTTAGCAACACCTTCAGATTTCCATTCTATGCAGTCAGAAAGCAAGAGGACCCCTAATGCTACATAATACAGGCAAACACAGGAATTCTGTCCCAGCCACAGTGATACTAAAGTATAAACTCAGTAGTTACACAACACACATAACAAATAGAGCTGTTCAGTCCTGGGCATCAAGGATATAAAACAAGATGGCTGTTGTTACACAACAGACAAGTGTAGAAATTCTGATTCAAAAACAGGACCACAATGGCAACAAACACAGCCTCTCTCTGTCTCTCACTGTCTGTCTCTTTCACACACATCACACAAAAAGGAAATCTGTCTCAGATTCTGAGTTACTGTTTGTTAGCTCAATTAGTAATCATGCTCTACAAACATACCAGGCTTTTGCATAGTCCAAACTACATACTACAGCTTTGCATAATTCATAGATGGACCTTGAGCAATGCAGCAACAGGATACACAACTGTGTATGTGGATTCTTCCAGGTGTGCAGATGGTATACAAATGAGTTTCCGCAGTGCAATCCACATTTCACAATTATGTGAACTGTGGACTATACTGTGCAGCTGTATTTGTACAGTGCTTTGTGGGCATCCAGCTGCAGATATTTGAAAGCAAACACTGCAGACCAGCAATGGTGCCTGAATACTGATGTTGTGCTGAGCTTAGGTAGGTAAGTAGTTACATTGCTCTTCCACAGACAGCACAAAGAAAGACATACAGTAAAAGGAATGAAGTGGTACACCCTGATGTCTGGTGCAGTGCACACAACCAATCATATTCATCCAAGCCACTAAGCAATGATTCATTTGGGCATCCGCCAATAGGAGCATTAGTCTATTACTTCCCTCATTATCATATATGCAAATTATGTTTCTTTCACAGTCATGGGCAATGGGTTAAAAAAGTTTATGAATCACTCCTGTCACTGACCACAGAGGGCTGCATTCAGCAAGGATCTGCTGTAGGCACACCTCCCAACTGCCTAGCTTTTTGCAGAATGTTCAGATTTTTGCCTCTATTCTTTTGGTCTTTTCCTCATAAAATGTGTGGCTTTCTAGCAAATCACTGAGGATTGAAGTCATTAAATAATGGCATAAAATTGTGATTCAGTCTGCATATCCTTCAGAAAATGCACACAGACACAAATCCTGTTATTCTAGCACCTTTCTAAGTTTTTAAGACTACTATTTAAAATCTGTCTCTATTTTTGGGCCTTTGTCCCTCCTTTATTTTAGGCTTTGTCCAGATTTTTTGCACTACAAGGCTGAGCAGTACAGCTGTAAGTAAAAGCTCTGAGTGAAGATGTGCCTGCCCTGCTCCTTCTATGCTATTGGATACATGTCACATAAACCAGATATTTCTATGCTATTGGATACATATCACTTAAACCAGATCTTTCTATGCTATTGGATACATGTCACTTAAACCAGCTCTTTCTATGCTATTGGATACATGTCACATAAACCAGATCTTTCTATGCTATTGGATACATGTCACTTAAACCAGATCTTTCTATGCTATTGGATACATGTCACTTAAACCAGATCTTTCTATGCTATTGGCTACATGTCACATAAACCAGATCTTTCTATGCTATTGGCTACATGTCACATAAACCAGATCTTTCTATGCTATTGGCTACATGTCACATAAACCAGATCTTTCTATGCTATTGGATACATATCACTTAAACCAGATCTTTCTATGCTATTGGATACATGTCACTTAAACCAGATCTTTCTATGCTATTGGATACATGTCACTTAAACCAGATCTTTCTATGCTATTGGATACATGTCACTTAAACCAGATCTTTCTATGCTATTGGATACATGTCACTTAAACCAGATCTTTCTATGCTATTGGATACATGTCACTTAAACCAGATCTTTCTATGCTATTGGATACATGTCACTTAAACCAGATCTTTCTATGCTATTGGATACATGTCACTTAAACCAGATCTTTCTATGCTATTGGATACATGTCACTTAAACCAGATCTTTCTATGCTATTGGATACATGTCACTTAAACCAGATCTTTCTATGCTATTGGATACATGTCACTTAAACCAGATCTTTCTATGCTATTGGATACATGTCACTTAAACCAGATCTTTCTATGCTATTGGATACATGTCACTTAAACCAGATCTTTCTATGCTATTGGATACATGTCACTTAAACCAGATCTTTCTATGCTATTGGATACATGTCACTTAAACCAGAGCAAAAGAAGTTTTCCCCTTGTGTTTCATCCTGCTTTCTTTTCCCACATCAGTTAGGCTGTGTGCCATACAACTATTTCTTACAACTTGTTGCAACAAGCTAAGTGCCTATTACTCCTGGAGATCAGATGTGAGTGATGCTTTCTGGAATGTTAAGGAGCACAAGGCATACGTTGTGCAGTTACGTGTGCTGATGCCGCAATAACTGCCAATATCAGAATATGTGTGACCCTAGACAAGCTACAGGGTTTGATTCACAAGGTGTTGGATTTGATTCTCAACTTTGAATGGTAAATTGACAAAGCTTACAAATTGCATACAAAGGCAGCTGGCCTAATACTTACCCATGAACAATGCATCATCAACACTCAGAGTAGCAGAGGTCAGAAACTGCAAGGGCATAGTGTATAGTAGTGTGTTGTGAGAATTTAAAGCATGGAAGCTTCCGGCATTAATCCTTTTAGAGGAGTTCAATAAAAGCACATTGGCATTGCGGAGGATGGCTTGGTAGGTTAAGCAAACATCGGCACACTAGACATTTCTGATTTGCCCAGAGATGTTCACCTGACAATTGCAGAGAGAGACATAATATTTAGATGTGTTACAGTAGTAGAAACAGTTTACAAATATGCATAACATGCACCAGATTGATGTACTACATGCACAAGATAAGGATCGCAGAAATACTGTCCCCTCATGTCAGTAGCTTATAACGTGCGCTGCAGACATGGCCATACATGAAATGCACTGTGCAGAGCAGTTGTATGCACGTTTGTACTATGTTTGTGAACATGGTGGCATGTGTGTTTTTTTTTCTCATTGTTAAAGTCAGTATGTTCTTGGCTCCAATAGATAAAACAGTCAGCTACAACAAAATGCCACACTTGCTTAGTACTAAGTGTGTGGGGGAACAGGATCTACTCTTTTGCTAATTTACTTGTGTTTAAATACTTTTTTAGTAATGTGAAAGCAAACACAGAATGAGCAATACTGCTCAAATGCACACAGCATAGAGATGCCAGAGCTTGTTATCAGACACCAAAATTATATTATGTGTATTTTCCTCCTGTTTTTAAATTCCAGTTCCTGTAGCATGCAGCACTGTACAGTGTCTTCATTCACTAATACACCAACATGCAAACACACACATACATGCTTGCACACACGTATACATGCATGCAGACATGCACACGCATACATGCATGCACACAAGCACACAGATCTGCACACAGAAAAAAGCACACCCACACTCACATACATACAGGTTCACGTTCACACGCACACACACACACACACACACACACACACACACACACACACAAACACACACATATATATAATATAAAAACACACCATTACAGCAGCATTTGCCCCAGTTCCAAATATAAAAGTGTTAAATAAAAAAAAAATCAACCTCTTCAAGTATTCAAAGAGAATTTCTCTTCTTTTTTTACTGTAAAATCAGCCGATCCTGGAACAAGACTTATAGACCCTAACTGTACACATATGTCCATCTGTTGTCTGGCATCTCCTGTACTAACAGCCGCTTAGGAAACCTGCAACAAAAAGTGACACTCAGATTCAGGTTTTTGACTGCAAAGTATGATAATGTGAAGGGAGCTCTCTTAACTACACCACAGTAGTCGAGCTTCAGCATGCAACCTGAGTTCTAAGGACCAAGACATGGATGAACAGCCTGACCACCCAAAAGTCTGTTTCATCATCTTGCAGACAGGGTTTCAAATAAAAACACAACAAAGCAAACCCCAGATGAAGCATGTAAATACAGGAGTCACTATTCTCAACAGCTGCTTCAACACAGATTAGAAGGGATGACGTTTGAACACAAGCAAAGACACATCTAAGTATATCTGTTGGCTACACTGCACACACATGCACTGGATGCCTGCATTATGGTACTGCCCCCAGGGGTCCTTATGACTGTCCTACTGGCTGCCATTGATTTTCTTCCATGAAGAAGGATACCCCAGTGGATTAACAAGTGGTTCTGTGGTGTAATGATTTGCACTCTGGACTCTGAGTGCAGTGATCTGAGTTTTAAGAGGCAGGTTTGGCATAATGGTTAAGGTCATCAACACAAGGACCAGGCTTTGATTCTGACCTCAGGCTATTGGATAAGCTTCAAATGGCCCTTCAGTGTAGTCTGCCTAGTATTCATCTATCTGGCTAGGTGTTGGTGTAATGGTTAAGGTGTTTACCTCCTACTTACAAAGCACAGGGTTTGATTTTCACATTTGAAAATAAATTTATCTAAGCTTAAAATGACCTGTAAGAACAGCTAGCCTAGTAATTGCCAAATGGCCTGCAACAATAGCTAGCGTAATATTTGCCAATGATTCTGTGAAGGGTCACACTATGAATTACAAGTTAGATGAAGATATCTAAGTACAGGGGAGTGGAACAGCTACATGCTTTGATGATTTAGCAAGATCAGTTGAAATAAAAAGGTCTTCAGCTTACTTTATTCCATTATGTTTGTGTCATTGTATGTGGAGATACACTGAGCATTACTTAATGGCCAGTCTAATTCACACATGGTCTTAGCTGACACTGACGTTTCCTTAAGAAGAAATCTCTCGAACCATCCAAGTGTGATCATTTTTAAGGATTTAAACTGTTTGTTTACAACCCTTGAAGAATTTATTTTTGTTGAGATTGGTGTCAGCTCACTCAGACATATAGCAAAGCTTCAGACTGATGCAATTCACTTAAAATGCACAGGGCTTGATCTTGGAAAATTAAACCTTTTTAGTAGCTTTATATTATTATTATTATTTGAGAAACTTGATGCATGGTATAGGTGAAAACTGTATGCATAATGAAATCATTAGTGGTAAATAAAATATTGCAAAAATTCATTAGATCATCAGGAATTCCTTCCCTTCATACATTCAGAATATCTTATTAAACAACTATTGTCTGTTCTGATGATAACATACATAGTTAACATAAGAATCACAGTTTCATTTTCATCCAGGCATTGCTTCAGCCTTTGTGTTGCATCGGTGATGAATTAAATTACCATTTTGCAATTCAAATGTATAGCAAATATAATAATACAATTATCCCTCAATCAAGAGACATGTAATATCCCCAAACAATTGTTTTGTTGATATTCAAACAGAAAATTAGCATAAAACAAATAACATCTGGTTAAAAATGATAATCTGCAGAGCTGTTCACTTTCGAAATGTCAAATTTATCTTCTTAATTCAAAGAAAACACAAGGAGCTTTAATAGTTTGTTTTAAGCAAGAAGGAAAAGTCATCCCTTATCCATTAAAGATGTACTTATCTTATTTATGAGATTGTAAAGTATAAATCCCCTGTGTATGCTGCAATTATTTTCTGCACAACAGATATTTGTATTGACCCATTACTTATTTTTATTCACTTTAAGTAATTGTGCAACTATCTATTGCTCCAGGTCACGGCTGAAAAGAGTGTTTGGATCAGCCTATCTATCTGATTAGTAAAGTTAAATAAACAAGTAAATAAAACATATATACTTGTAGTGAGAATGTTTTATGTCAAAATGTACATAGAGATTTCTAACTGTGTCATTTACAGAACATACTGTGCCCATGGTTAAAAATGGCATGTATATATCTTATGAGCCAGACAAATATATCATGTGCAGTCTGAGGTTCAAATTTATTATGAACTGCCCTGAGTTATGGTTTGAATGAGAATGTAGTATAAGGTTCTTAGATTAGTGTGAGACTAATTGCCCTTGGGGGCTATTTTAACCCTAACCTATTACCACATGTGAGAATCAAACCCTGCACTTGTCTGTAAGGTAAACGCTTTAACTATTATGGCAACCTCCCTCACAAGTTTGCATATCCTATATTAGAACTCAGGGCCATCTGCACTCCAGTATAATACTTAACACTTGTTGCCACAGAAATAGTTACAAACAGAAGGAAAGGCTGCATACCCTGTGCTAGAACCTAGGACCACCTATCTAGCCCTATACATATGCACTGCCACAGAAATATAACTTTCATACATCAGTCCCTCATTACAAAGTGTAATCTGAAACACAACGGATTCCATAAAGCCTGCAGATTTAAAAACCTTCAAATGGCTAAATATCGTGCAGAAAGCATCATTACAGAATATTACTGTATGGCCATAGTTGGCCAACAACTAGGAAGTAAAGCATTGCATAAGGTAAGTGAAGGAAGCCTTTCAAATTTTCCCTATTCCCCATTGTAGTGCGATCTCGGAGTCGGTATATATAGTTGGTGGTGTGGAGGGAGCACAGCCCTCCACATTGGTCAGTTGCATTCACGAGGTTGGCCAACTATGGCCAAGCGATGAATTTTTTTGCAGTTACTCATGTTCGGTAATGTTCCATAAAGATGTTTCCCTTACAATATTTAGCCATTCGAGGGTTTATGTTTTTGATAGCCGAACATAGACCCCCCCCCCTCAGTGTACATGGGAGTATTGCAGTATCAATGGTGCACTAAAGAAAGCTGCAAGTAATCCATAAGTAATGAGAAATCACTATCAAAGGTTGTTGTACATTAACAAAGTTATTGAGAGATTATCACAATTCAAGCTTCCTGACAGTCTTACATACATTTTCTTTAACAGAATCTGTCTAGTACGTTTAAGGACAACTATGGAATATAACTGACTCTGTTATTATAAAAATGTCAACTATCTCAATGTATTCTGCATGGCATTCAAAATACATATTTTCAGAAATCTGTCCATAAACATTACAGACAACTATGGATATTTTCATAATTCATTTACTAACAAAATATACTTGCTTTAAAGTTCCATGCCCTTTGTAATACATGTCTTCAGCAATCTGTGCAGTAAGCTGAGACATGGCTAAGTATAACTCCATAAGTCATCTACTAATAAAATATGCCTGCTTGCACTTACAGATTCCAATGGAATCCATAAAATTTCTCATAAAAAAATGAAAGGCAAAGGGCAAACATGGCCACATAGCCACAGTTAACGTTAGCTAACAATGGGTTCAGGACTTGTGTGGGGAACACAGGCAACACACACACCCAAAGAAAGTGGGAGATAGAAAAGAAGACGTGGGGTGTGGTGTGGGTGAACAAGAGGGACACACAAGAGGGATGCCAGAACAGGAAAATCTGAGGGAAGGTCAGGGGAGCATGGACAATGTTTTTTTTTTTTTTTTGGTGAGAATAGGCCCATTTGTTATTGTTTTAAGACTATAAGGAAAGGTAAACATAGAGAAAGTGGGAAGAAGGACATCACAGCATGTATACTCCAGCTATACTCTGTCGCATATTGTCTACTCAGAGGCGATCTCTGCTTAACATACAAGGCCATGTCAAACCCAAAGCTGATCGACATGCTACACTTAAAGAAATCCCAATCCCTCAGAGCCACACACTCCAGGGATCTAAACCTTGTCATCACAATAAACAAATCATGCTGGAGGGATAGGTTCCTGACCCAGAGACACCCCAGACTCTGGAGTAGACTGCCCATACATGTCAAGCAGAGTGCCTCTTTGGCCCTCTTCAAAAGAAACCTTGATGATTGGATGGGAGAAAGGAAATTCACCCCGAGGATCACATCAGTCGCCCTGCTAGACAGGGGTCCAGGGAAGTAAATATCGTGGGAAGAAATAGCCAGGGAATTGTTATGGCTAGGCTTGTATAGGCCCTAGGGCTGATAGCCTAGTACCAACCTATGAACCTATGAACCTATACCCAGAGAACAATATCACAACACCTGACAGACAAAGGTTGGAAAAAATCAACAAGGAAAGGTAAATTACAGATGGCTCACTGCACGACATGGACAATGGAAACTTGTCAGATAGGGTGGGATGAATACTAGCCATGGTGAAATGCAGAAACACACATCTACTTATGCACTATCATGTTACAGCATGGTGCAAACTGTGTGGCAGTCATATCTAGAGGTATATGATCAATATTAGATGCATGTTGGAGTGAAATAAATAATGATCACAGTACAAATTGGATCAATAAACACATATCGAAGTAGCCTGTCAGCAGTGCAAATGTAAGCCAAGCAACAACACAGATGAGCAAATGCAGGTCTAACAAAACAAGATTACTCCAGCAGAGGATAGAACTGAACCTATGACCACTCATGTGAAAAGCAAACAACCAAGCAAAGCAGTAAAATGTCTGCTAAATACACAAATATGTGTACAAAATCCAAACAAACATGTAATGGAATACATATATGTAACACACATATGCCATGTCAAAGGCAACACGTGTAGGTGTACATGTATGACTGTCAGTGGCTTAAATGGAATGTACATGAAATCAAGCACACACACACACACACACACACACACACACACACACACACACACACACACACACACACACACACACACACCAATGACATCTAAGAATATTTTCAAAAGTATAACACTACATCTTAAAAAAATACATCATGTAGTGCACATGGATTTTAGCACTGTACACTGTCTGAACAAGGATGTTTTGCAAGCAGTAGCCAGTGACTTGAGTGCAGATGTCCTTCATCATAAAATGGCCATTCATTTGGTACATGTTCACCATGTCAAAGCATAACACATGGCAATGGTCAATAACTGCAACAAAGGCAAACATATATGCAAAATATAATACAGAAATATGCAGGTGGAAGGCAGATGGACAACCTGGGTCCACATCATGGAAAAACAAGACAAGGTCAGTTGACACACTGCAAATGCATGTGTATAACACACAAGGTGCTGTAGAAACCAAAATGGAATACATTTAAGCAAATGGAAAATGTATGTCACATGGGGTCTATATTATAATTATAACATCGAAGTCTAAAAACATTGAATGTTATAATATCGACCTCATTCAACCGAAACACCAGAAAACTGAACAGTCAGAATAGCAAATTTTTTTCCCAGGGAAATAATTCGCTGTTCCGACAAACATATACACAATTCAAGCACACCAAAATAAATAATCCACACACATACACTTCACGAAACCTAACACTAAACCAGACATACACCACTAGCTACCCACTTACCTTAACCAAACCCTAACCCTAAGGTCCCTAACTATCGCACACTCACCTTACCCGCTCCCTAACCCTAACTCACCTACCCCACCCTAACCCTTACATCCACACAATCGCACATTTACCTGACCCGCGCCCTAACCCTAACTCACCTAACCCATGCCCAATCGCACACTCACCTTCATTCGCACACTTACCTTAACCCAGTCTGTAACCTTCACTCCACAGTTGAGGAAATAGCGAAGTTGCAGAAATGTCCCACTGAATACTTTCCCTAGGAAAGTATTCAGTGTTTTGCAGCTTCACTATTTCAAGTGTTCGCTCTACTGGGTTTGATATTATAACATTCGAAGTTTTTGAACTTCAGTGTTATAATATAGACCCATCACATGAACAGAATGATTTCTGCTGTCTACAGAAATTACCATCTATAAAACACACGTATACAGTAATGTGCAATCATGTCACATCAACATGCATGGATAAGCAAACCAAGAACTTCAAATACTGCACATATACTGTCCTGCAAATGTTGAATAAACAAACACAAGTATATGTCATGCACCCAGCTCATTACTGAGCAGAGGACACCCCTGTGACCATCATTACAGCACATCAACAGTAAGTCAGTGAATGCTTACATGTCAAAGGTACAATTGTGTGTCACTATGGGTCTGGTGAAGCTTGTTAGCGAAAGCGCTTATCCAGTCTGATGTGTTTTTATCAATAAATTTATGAGGACAGTAAAGAACGAACTGCCTGGTTGCCTCATTGCTATACTCTTTTGTGGATTATTGCTTGTCATTTTTACTAGCAACAGGACTTTTATCCTGTGGAGCACTGCTCTTTTTTTTGGTTTATGTAAATAAATAGTGGCTGTGGAAATTTAAGATACAGCAGACAGGGTGCAAAGTACTGTTAAAGAATAAATTAGCTGTACTACTGTGTATAAATTAATGTTACACTGGTGTCTGATGCAGTCAAAAAAGGAGGACTGCACACAGACAGGAGATACCTCTATATGATCCCACAAGGCATCAATATTGTCAACCCATGGCACACAACACCACATCATGACAGTAGGATATCATGACTGCTGTCATTCAAAGCACTTGTGGAATGACATGTCTGTCTGTTGCACATACATGATGTGAAAATACACAATTCCAAGCCATACCATAGTGGTAGTAACGGATTATGGACAACATATGTTGTCTGTCATTTTCCCCCAGTAAAACACATGTTTACATTATAATATTTGCAGTTCTCGCTGCAGGTTAACTGCCACAATGCATAGACAGCTGTGGGAAGAAAGTGTAATGTGTTAATGTGAGTCATGCACACATTGAAACATAACTAAATGTCACATGATGATAACACATAAGGATGTCAACTACATGGTATGGGTGCACAAGCTTGTATATACAGTCCAATCAATTTTGTGGCACTCAGCATGTTGACAGCATAACACAATTGGAGCACACAGACAATACTTGCATACCAGAGGGACCAGGCTGATGGGGATGAGCCTCACAAATGACCTCACGAGCTATCTCCCTGAATGAGTCATGCACAGCCTGTGCCATGTCCTGGAAGAATGTCTCCATCATGTCTCTCATCTGTGTTTACAACACATTGTCACAACTTCCCGGATCTCCTCCCAAAAATTGTCTCTGTTCCGGTCCTGATGTCATCTCTTCTGTGGTGCAGCAGGCATGATGGCTCAGGGAGGTGTGGGTCCAGCTTCCTCATCATCACTGTCGTCTTCATCACTGTCATCATCTGAGGACTCTAACAGTGGCTGGAATTTGCTCGACTTCTGATAGGCAAACATCCATGGGTCCCATTCTCTGTCAAGATGAATTGCAAAAACAACAGAAATAAAAAGCAAATATCCATAATTCAGAACATCTCCATGAAGATCATAGCTGATCTTAATATGATGTCCATCATTCAGAACATGTCTATCATTCAGAACATCTCCATGAAGATCATAGCTGACCTTAATACGATGTCCATCATTCAGAACATCTCCATGAAGATCATAGCTGACCTTAATATGAAACTGACATGAAGATCATAGCTGACCTTAATATGATGTCCATCATTCAGAACATCTCCATGAAGATCATAGCTGACCTTAATATGAAACTGACATGAATATCATAGCTGACCTTAATATGATGTCCATCATTCAGAACATCTCTATGAAGATCATAGCTGACCTTCATATGAAACTGATTTGCATATCTGCAGTCAACATACCATCCACTGGTGAGTTCTGTAAATACAAATATGAGACTGAAGGTGTGGTAGCACACCATCAAACTTCATATTTAAAACAGAGTTAAATTTTAAATGGTGCAAACAGTAGCAAGTAGCAGAATTATAATCCACACAATTACTGCTACTGAATGGCTCCTAATGCACACCACACCTTGCCTGTGTCACTTTATCTATAGTTATGGATATGATGGATAACAGAACATGTCAGGGAGAAGGAATCCATCAGCAATGAGAGCAGTTCAATCAAGGCCATGCAATGGTATACACAACACAGCCTACTAGTGGGAATCATGACATCACCTGAACATCTGAATACTGGCCAGCATGAATCATAGCAAGTATACGCAAAACAAGAACATGCAACATTTTCTGACATTTGCATGAAAGCATGCCTGGCACTCTCTCATGCCACATTAACATAACTGAACTTTAAAAATAATAGCTTGCAAATCTCAACATAACATTGTTATGGTGACCTTCACTGTTTAATAATGCAGTCTGCCTCAGCAAACTGTTCATCCAAGTTTATGTAAGTTGGTCATCATTCCCTTTCTTTTTCCCTTGCATGTGTTCCCTGAATATTTATGGCTGTGTGTGAATGTAAGTGTGAGGTTCAGCTAAAATTTCTCTCCCAAATCATCACCTGATACCCTGAAGTAAATACTGTATACAACATTCCACACAACCACATATACCATATTCCACACAACCACCTCTAGGTAACAGCTCTGCAATGCACGTTCCAAGGCAAAATACACTGAATCAATGGGCCCCAATAATATACAGGGATGCTTACTACATAGTATGAAATATGATCTCTCTGGTCCACTCAAATCACTTTTTAACTGCAGCCCACAGTCAAGTTTTGTGCACAAATAATGAAAGATAGCTACAGTCAGTCTCCTGCACAAAAGATTTAAAAACACTGATCAGGGAAAATACAAGTCCATAAGTCTGACCAACCTCATATGTAACCCCGTGTAAATATTCCTCATGGACATGATAAATGAGGATATGCATAGCATGCAAAGGGTGGCCTTATCACAGTTCGGCTTTGTTAAAGGAAGGTCATGCCTATTAAATGTGGTGGACTTCTTTGAGAGGGTCATCAAAGCAATGAATGTGGCCAAGACTGTGCACATGGCTTACCTTGACCTGGCCAAGGCTTTTTATAGAGTTTCTCCTCAACCCTGTGCATCCAGTTGATAAACAAAGAATGATTTCTGGGCCTGTCTTCATCACCTGAAAAAGAAAAGAGTTGAATGATGTATTCCTCATAACAGTGAAACACATTTCTCACAACTGTTTCTACACAATTTACTTTTGAAGAACATTAGATAACCACCATACACCTTTTTCAAGGTTGAATACAGGTTTTAACATCTTTGAATAATGAGATTCAACTCTGAAACTGCGATGCACATCCAAGCTCTAACCTTGACAGTTACCTATCTAGCTTATCCATCTTGGCTGAAAGGGTGTGTTGTGAATGAATTGAAAAGACTTGGTGTTATGACATCACTTGGAAGGAAGATGTTCTACTAATATGGATCCTGGCTTAGGATTTCAAAAACTGAACATGTGCTAGGCATGTAAGTGAAGTTAGCAAAAATAAATTCATGTCAGCACTGTTGTCAGAAACATTAACAGTAATGGAAAACATTCATTCCTCAAACAGTGGGACAGTGTCATGTATCATGCAGCTTCTGCTAAGAGAATCATACAAGCTGCAGTACCTGATGGAAACAGTAAGGTATGTGTGAGGGTCATGATGCTCCTTAGCAAATCGCACATCACTAAGCCCAGCCTACTGATGTAGTTCTTGAACTGAATACAATGATTAATGATAAAACAGAACTTGATAGCTCTTTTAAAAATAATACATTATTGCAAAAAACATTTGTCAGACATATAACAGTCTGTAGCAAGGTTTATTAACCATGTACTTAAAGAGCTGCTATTAACAGAATGTTATAGATTATGAGCATATTTGTAGGAATTCTACAAATAACCGAGTTATCCGTAACCATGCACAAAGTAAACATTAATATCATTAAGCACCATGTGCGTCTCTTAAAAACTGCTATGGGTGAAGTAAACCAAGAGAACAATTTAATTTATGCTTTCCCTATGTGGATTGGAACCCACAGCATGCCAAAGTGTAATCATGCTGGCTGGTTTTCTTACAGACTGAGCTAACAAGCAGCATACATCTAGCAAGCAGGTATTACTTTACTAACCCTGCAGTTAAAGAGCTGCTGTTAACAGAGCATTACGGATCACAGGCTATTTGTAGTAATTCAACGAATAACCGCGTTATTCATAACCATGCATAAAATAAATGTTAATATCAATAACTGTAATATTCTTCTGTACATAATGCTATGTATAAAGATAGCCAAGATAACAATTTAATGATATGTTTCATCTTTGTAGACTGGAACCCACAGCACTCCAAAATGTAGTCATGTGGCCCAGTTTCCTTACAGGCCAAGCTAGCAGGCAAGAGGTGCTTCTTTTTCACGTACAGGTGCTGCTGGTTTAAATAAATTCTGATGGAGAATGGATGAATACAGAAACTTCCAGTACTTATTGGACATTTTATTCTAAAGAAATAACAGCTATCAACCTGCAACCGAAAACATATGCGTAAGCAGTTGGCCGGGCATTCCTTTTGGCTTAAATAAACGTGACTGTATTAAGAATGTGTACTTTATTAGGAGGAATGAATTAAAGACATTATGTACGAGTTTTTATTCAGAGATATACTGCTACAGTAGTAGATACTGTGGTACTATAACAGACAACTACGAAATGCATAAGCAGCCTGTGTGCTCCAGGCGTCAGTGATGCACAAGGACAGTGGATGTCTGAATTGATGACATTAGATTTTGCAAAACATACATACATGTACAAAGTATGTATATTATAAATATTATTAAATAACGTAGCATGGAAATCAAACCCATACTTATATGGAGAGCAGTTATCACGTCCGCGTAATTATCCCCATGAGATAATTGTTAGAAAAGCTAATTAATGGTTATAAAAGCCATATATCTGACATATGTAGGACAGAGATATGTCTCTAAATGCTGAAAGAATGCTCATGTATGCATAGGATAGTCACACTTACTGTAGGGATCCACAGGCTGTCTCTGCACCTCAGCGACCCTCAGGCAAACCTCCTCCATGCCACTCTAATGCAGGTCATCATAGTAGTGTTAAATCTGCACTCCAAGTGGGTAGAACCCTGTACATCTTCAGTGCTCCCTTACAGTCCAGTTCCATACATCCAACATTGTGAAATTCCATGGTCTGGCTCTCATCCAATGCTCCATTTCAATGTAGACAGTCAGTATCTGGATGGTCTCCTCTTTGGTCCAGTTCGGCACACAGAAACATCTCGGCCTCCTTGAAGTGGCCACCTCAATCCTCTAATGGAAAATGTAGGATAAATGTAAAATCAGAAAAATGCTCACTGAAGTCTGACTCAGTCTACAGGTAGCAATGGTCTGATCTGTAAATGTATCAAAATCAATATTTGAAAGTAGCACTGATGTCATGTAATCAGATCATTGGAAAATAACTCACATGTGCCACACATGGTACCTATTGGGTATTTATGCAGTACACGTGAGTGTTAAGCTACATGTAACCAATTTACATGGAGGTGCACAAACAGAATTCCAAAACCTAGAATTTTAATAAACCTCATTAATTATGTATGACACAAATGGTACTTAAAGATGGGTGCACATTAGGTGCTCTTATCTTCAGTGATTCGGAGTGAGAGGTTCATTGGCAAGTGGTAGCAACTGTGTTTTGGTGAACATTATTACATCTGTTAAAGTTACTCATTCTCAAAGGTACATTTTTTATTTATTTTATTGAAAATATGTGCTTTAACAGAAATTGTTTTAGGTTACTGGACTGATGTTTGACTTGACCTTTATGCATACAGGGTGTTGATATTTTCATTAACTGATTTCATTCTCATATGCAGTTGTGTAGACAGATTTACATTGCAAATGTGAACAGTACATAAAGGCAGATTTATGGATTATCTGTATTTTTTACTGGCAATGTCTTGGACTCTGTGGTATAACTACAGAAACCTACGTATTCTGACATTACCCATATGTACTATGTTCCTTTGATGTTACAGCTGTTTCTTCATTGATGTTTCTTAACCAAAGTCTTACTACTTAATCCTGGCTGAACTTACTCACTGTACTTCACTCACCCACTTCAACCTAAATTGCACTTCATAACCCTCTGCACCCTCCTACTCCACTCCTTTCTTTTGTTTTTCCCACTACCTTACCTTATCCACTCATCTCTGTAGACCTTTCCTCTACCTCTTTCTGTTTCCTCCATACTCACCTAAGCTACCTGAGGACACCCTACCTGCACTCTTCTTATAACCTCCTTCTCTCCATCCTTCTTTAACCATAATATGAGCACCGTCTCTCATACTAAGTCATCAATCAGTTTCCCTTCACTGTCTCTAATCATGTAATCTGTAATATCTCTTTTAAATATCTTATTAGAATTGGCTCAGGTCTCATTAATCATATACTAATCCAGGTAGCAAATAATATAACTAATGAGTTTTTCTTCCATATTTTCTCCAACTCATGTTATTGCTTTTCATTGCATTCTGTTACGAAGCACATGTTCTATGTTCTTCTAATTACATTTTTCACGCTTATGTTTTGTAGTGTAACAGGACTCTTTGTGATTTAAAATATCACTAATTGGTTTTTGACATATTGTGATTGTGGAGCTTTTCTCTGCGGGCCTCTTCTGAAAATGGGCACTTTCTGGCCCAGTTTGACTTTAGTGTCAAATAAATACATAAATAGCTAATAAATAAATACTCCCCAGGATTCAATAAACTAATTGAACAGTGTAGCCATTGCTGCATGGAATATGGCCGCCAAGCGATCCAGTAAACTACTTATTTGACGTGTACGAGCCTGCCTACACTATTCCTGCATGGACACCACTGCATAATGCTAATTACTTCATTTGTTGGTGAAAACCATGCAAATGAGGTGAATTAGTGATTCAGCAAGCAGGCAGGCATCCGTGCAAGAATAGTGTTAGTTGCAGAAATGTATTCGGCTACTAGCTGAATACATTTCAGCAAAAATGAAAACAGAAGCAGGACAGCTCAAAAAAAGTATGTATTATAATCTTTAGGCATGCCAATGGCCAAATATATGGCTATTGGCATGGAAAAGCATTTCATTTTCATAAAATTAAAAGTTAGGTTTTTTTTGGCCGATCTTGGCCGTTTAAGCATAGGCCAGTGGCCGCAAACGGGATCATGCCGAAAATAAAAAAAAATGTGAAAACTGAATTTTAAGGGAAATCTGCATTTTTCCATTATAGTCTATGGCATGCAGAATCAAAACCATACCAGGGAATAGTGGTTGTCAAGGGGAAAGGCTCTGGTGTAGTGCAGTAACTATGGACTAACACAGTGGGGTATGCAAATGAGGGGAAATTTACTGAATCACAAAAATCTTCTAAGTGCCAAACTGCTCCTAATCATGTAGGTTCTATAGCACAATTGTGCAACCAGAAGGAGCAACAGACATGAAACGGGTGCGTCATGCATGGTGTAAGCACATTGGAGTCCTATGACCCCCAGATAAGCTTAGCTAAGCACAGCTAAGAAAGGGGGTGTGTCTGAGGCTGTTTTGACTTATTCCATGAAATGAAGAGTGTGTTTGTGTCCAGGGAAGGTAATTTCTTCTTGTTTATATTACCTTAATGGGTTTGCACAATGCACACACCAGGTCTAAAACAAAAAAAAAACAGAATTAGCAGGACTGTTTACATTTGGGCACCGGGTTTGAGTGGCGCACCTCAGGGCCTAAAATGGGAGGAAATGGGAAGGGGAAAAAAGATTAAAAAAAAAGGGAAATAACAGAATAAAAGCAATCAAGTACAAATTACATAGTTAGCAGGTGGAATGCATCATAGTCAGCCAATCATACAGACAGCATCTGCAGTACAACAGTCTAAACTATGCAAACATCTTTCAGTCTGTTTTTCTCATAAACTCTGCACCATTGGTGTATACATGCAGGGGAATTTTAACTGGAAAAATTTTAGGAGCTGCCATTGCTTTGATCCACCAGTATGTGCTAGAGGCTGATGGCAGTGAGGGGGATAAAGCTGACAACTGTCACAGACCAAAGAGAAGGAGGAGAGTGTTCAGGCCCAGGGTAACTTACCAGGGGCTACATGATCTGGAGATAGTAGAGAGCTATAGGGTGGACAGAGACATACTTCAGAAAATCACCGAGCTGTGCTGACCTAAACTCAGACCTAGAGCCAACAGTGGAGAACCCATTCTAGTGGATACCAAGGTATGTGTAGCCTTAAGAATTCTAGCTACAGGTACTTTCCAAACACCTACTGGGGACATCATAGGGGGTCTCACAGGCATCTGCATCCAGGGTATTTCACCAGTTCCTGGATGTCATGCTACCACATGCTGGTGAGCACATTTACTTCCCCAACACCCATGAGGAGAGAACCAGCAATATACATTTCTTCCACCATGTAGCAGAATACCTGGAGGTACTGGGTGCAACAGACTGCATGCACAGCCACATCAAAGCATCACCCAATGAACAGGGTAGGGTCTACATAAACCACAAGGGATTCCCCTCCATCAACTACCATGTCATGTGCAATGCCCAGGGCATTATCATGAATGTGTGTGCTGGCAGCCCTGGAAGCTATCAAGACTGCCACGTCTGGCATTCGTCACAGCTGTACCAGGCATTTCCCAGTGGGGGCATCCCTTATGGCCATCTGTTGAGGGATGCTGGCTATGCACTGGAGCCATGGATGATGACACCAATCAGAAATGCACACACACCCACACAGGAATGCCATAATGAGGCACATGCACAAACCAGGATCATTAAAGAGCATGTTTGGGATGCTCAAGTCATGGTTCTGCTGCCTTGACATATCTGGTGGAGGGAGCCTTGTAGTACTCTCCAGCCACATGTGTGCACATGTTCATAGTACGTGCCATGCTGCACAATAAGATCCAGTGGAAACAGTTGCAGCAGGAACAACATGAGGAAGGGACACACAACCCACCACCATTGCCAAGGTCCCCCACAGGCAGAGAGGTACTCAGAGGAGGAGGCCCCTAAGCCTGCTCTTGTAGGCAGATGGAAGTGTGCCCAGTATGCTCAGGCCTTGGCAAAGATGCAATGCATAGCACACTCACTGACACTGTAGGGACCCCAGGGACTGACACCTCTCTCTGACTCACACACACAATAAAATGGATGACACACACATCACATTACCTGTAACTTAACATGTATAGGCAGTGTACTGTGTGCATCCAACATAAATGGCCCTCAAGCAACATTCTCACAACTGCTGCAGGCACAAGGTCAGTCTTCTTAACAATAAATGAATGGATTAGTATGTTTTGCTAGCATATCTATGGTAATGCTGCATGCATGCAAGGGAATGAGGTGGCCTACTGGGATAGTAGCACACAATTGACAGCTATGTGGGACACCAGGAAATGTCTGGCCAAAATTGGCATCCACACACTATGCAGTAGTACCCAAGGTGACAAATCCCACTGCAGTATATGTGTGGGGACAACTAACTGGGGGGGGTCATAAGTCACGGACATGGATGTCAGTATGGGGATCACATACCCACCCCTCACACTCACACACACACACACACACACACACACACACACACACACACACACACATACACACACACAGCAAGTCAGCTGTAGAAAACCAAGAAGAAATGTCTGATAAAGGCACACAAATGGGGGCAGTGTTGAATTACTTCCCTACAGACTCACACAGTGATAGCACAGCAGAACTCACAGTTGCAGTAAGGCAATGTAGGGTAAGAAGACTGAAACTCAAATGTATGCCATTACAACCTGACCTGTGCTCTTTACTAATATGCCTCTAGTCCCCAAGACAGGGCACAATATGGTAAATGGAACCAAAATGTAAAACAAATATTAGCACAGTCTGTGCAAATTTGTACAGTTGACAGGTGTGCCCCCCATATACCCACAGAAATTCAGTACTGCTCTGCCACTGACATACCTGAAAGTCACTGTGCTATGTGGAATATACTACACATATAATGGACATCTTGAAGAATGTGTAGCCGAGGTGCCAGGGCTTTTGTGAATTGTATAACAATCCTACAATCCCCTTTCAAGGAAAACAGTAAAGTAAGTCTGCTGAATAATTCCAACAAGAAAGACTTTCTATTGACTGTACCACTAATATAAATGTTATAGCCAGGCCCGAGCTAGGATAGCCAGCAGCCTCTGCTCCCCCTTCTTAATTAACTTTACTATCTCACTCCTCCTACCTGCATAGATACCCCCCCTTGTTTTTTCTCACTTTACTACTGCAGGCTACCACTTTTACTACCTCTCAATCTAACCTGCAATACTTGAACTGCCCACTAGATGACACCCTAATTCCAGGCATTTTCTCCTCTTACCCTTTTTCTAATGATCAACTACTTACCTCATTTCTTAACTTCAGTAGTCCCCGAAGTGCTATTTAGCTGTCTCTTTTGTTTTTTCCTTCATTTCTACTTCCCACAGACACCTCTCTAGTCCTCTCTCCCTTTTTTCCTTTCCCCTCCATATCTACAGACTACAGACACCTTGTAGCCCCTATTCTATTCCATTTTACCACTAGACTTAGCCTAAGCTTTTTGTTTTTCGTTAACTGCTTCAGTATCTGTTTCTACCCGCTCTGTTCATGCTGCAGGCTCACTCCGCTCCTCTCCCTACCCCCAAATCTCACCCACCCCCAGGGGTCCTACCTTTACACTGTCTAACCACACCTCTTCCTCTTCCCATTATGCTCTAACCACACCCCTTCCTCTTCACATTACGCTCTAACCACACCCCTTCCTCTTCACATTACACTCTAACCTCACCTTTTCCTCTTCACATTACGCTCTAACCACACCCCTTCCTCTTCACATTACACTCTAACCACACCCCTTCCTCTTCCCATTACTCTTTAATCATACCTTGTGCTCTTACCATTCCTCTTCAGATACACTCTTCCCACTCCCTTTTCTCTCTAAAGACTCTCCAGTTACCCAACTCCACTACTATTAACCCCTCACTATTCTCCTCTTATCACACCCCACCCTACTCCCTCTTTCATCTCCACCCAATACATTTCTATCTACCACCTACAAAGAACCTATATCTATTCATATAATGAATAAACAACCCATCCCATTGTTTATCCCACTCTTATTCACACTCTCACTACTACCTTCTTTAATCCTCACCCATCTATTTACCTCTTTTGAAAACCCACTAGACCCCAACCTAAATTACCCCAAAAAAGAAACCAACTCTCCAAACTCACCTTTCCATTTTATTCATGCTAATGTAGCATCCTCATCTAATTACATACTTCCTAAATATCATAGAACACTACACAGAAAATACAACAATCTAAACCCCAAAAAATGTCTATCTCTGTACATCAGATTCCCCAACCCAAACTATCTAAGCCTACTACTCTCTTTAAAGGATGGTGACATCCACCCTAACCTAGGCCCTCCAACAACTCCTATCTCTCTCCTCAACCTCAAAGAATCACCTACCCAAGCCCTCGCTAAACCATCAAACTCCCTTTTAATTGCTCATCTTAATATACGTAGTATAAACAATAAAGTAACTCAACTCCAAGCTCTAACTGAAATCTATTCCTTTGATATTCTCTGCTTAACAGAAACTTGGTTAAAACCTGTTACCAAAGACAAAGAAAGGCAGAGAGGTTGCTATCCTATATAAATCTAGCTTACAATTAACCACTCATAACTGTAAACCACCTTTAGACTCCAATGTAGAAATTCTTATCTCCAAACTTCTTCTTAACAATTCCAAATCCATCTATATTATCTGTATATATCTACCTCCTGGTAACAACACTGCCACCATGGAAAACATACTTTGCTGGCTTTCCCAAAACCTGCCTCAAGAAACCATTATCCTAGGTGACACAAATATTGACTGGACCTGCTACTGCAGCAGCTGCCCCACAAACCATATTAACCTATATGGGTATTCCCAAACCATTACCTCCCCTACCAGGATAAATAAATCTAACAAGAAATCAAGCTTATTAGACTAGATTCTCATAAACCATCATCCTTACATGTATGACTCAGGAACCCTCCCTGATGATTTAAGTGACCACTCTCTTGCCTATATCATCAGACATAAAATCAACTTTCCCACTCCAACATCTGTCAAAAACATCAGGTCTAAAAAGTACTTTAACCCTGAACTTTTCCAGATGGAACTAAGAGCATGTAACTGGTCCCCCTTACCAAATCTCCCTTTAGATGAAGCTGTTAGTTACTTTAACTCCAACTTCCTTGCCATCCTCAACCACCATGCCCCAACCAGACTAATTAGAATTAAAACCAAACATGCTCCATGGCTCTCAAAAGAAACCAAACATAAAATAAATCTTAGAAACAAACTTTGGGCAAAATGGAGGAAAACAAGAAATCCTATAGACCAACTAACATTTAGACAACTAAGAAATGAAACTAAGAAAGCTATAATATCTGACAAAAGAAACTACTACCTGCAATCCCAACAAGCTAATCAAAACAAGCAGCAGAAATTTTGGTCTAGTATTAACCAACTACTCCATCCAGGGCAATCTACTACTCCAAACCCTCAAAACACTGAACACAATAAACCAATGAATACAGCTAATGCTTTTAATACCTTTTTTACTGATGCTATGCAAACACTAGCTAGTCAACTATCACCAAACAACTTCACTCTACCTTCCTATGAATCAACCTCACCCCCTACTTTTCATTTTCAACCTGTCCCAACAACATATACTCTAACCCTTCTACAGAAACTGAAACCATGCTCACCCTCAGCAGACCAACTACCTGCAGAATTCCTGCAACAATCCGCCAAAGCTATTGCTTATCCCATTTCTATCCTGATCAATAGAACTATTACCGAAAGTTATATCCCCAGTTTATGGAATATTTCCCATATTATCCCCCTCCACAAAGGAGGACAATCCATTGAACTCTCCAACTACCTTCCCATTGCCCTCCTCTCACCTTTGGCAAAGATCATGGAGAAATGAATTCACAGACAATTACTTGACCATCTTACATAAAATAACCTACTAGCCAACTGTCAGCATGGTTTCAGACCATCACATAGCACAACTACTGCCCTTCTTTCCTTCACAGATTGTATCAACAAAAAATGCAATCTAAACAAATTCTCTTCAGCCCTATTTATTGACCTGTCTAAAGCTTTTGACATAGTAAATCACCAAATTCTCATCAAAATACTGAAATCCCTGTCACTAGATACATCCTCTATAAAGTGGTTCCAGTCCTACCTTCATAAAAGATAACAGGCAGTACTATGGCACAAGTCTCTCTCTACTCACCTGCCCGTCAACCTTGGTGTCCCTCAAGGGTGCATCCTAGGACCACTACTTTTTTCCATATTCATCAATGACCTTCAACTTGCCATCCCCCAAGCTATATGCATACAATATGCGGATGACTCTACACTGATATGCTCAGCCCCCTCCTCTTCTGAACTTCTCTCTCTTACCCAACAAGTATTTAACACAGTTGAGCAATGGTTCACACATAGATGCCTTCTCCTAAACCCCAAAAAGACTAAACTCCTCCTTTTTTCTCCTACTAAGAAGTCCCCCCCTCTGGATTTCTCAGTTAACTCTACCAATAAAACTATTATATCTCCTGAACCAACCACCAAACCATTAGGTGTCACCATTGACAACAATATGAACTTTGATATCCATATTAACAATACTATAAAAACTGTCAGCAAAAAGCTAGGCTCTCTCTATAGGATAAAATCCTTCCTCCTACCTTCAGCTAGAAACACAAGAGCACACACTCATCTAATCTCTTCTCTACTTTATGCCTCACCTATTTTTACTAACCTATCTAAAAATAATCTTAGCAAATTGGAAATGTCCTACAATAACATTGCCAGATTTGCTACAGGCAACCCATTTAGAACCCATCACTGCATTAATTTAAAGCAGATGGGATGGCTTGAACTACAAAATCTGATTAAATTCCATCAACTAACTATAGCCCACAACACTCTTTACAAACCTTCCAAAACTCCTATTCTTTCCACACTCATCACTCCCTATAAAAACCTGGAATCCTTAAGGTCTTCTCAGGGACTTCTAGTACATAACACTAAACCAAACAACAATGCTTGAAACTCCCTTTTTTCTAATATTGTTGGAAAAGCCTGGAATCTCCTCCCAAATGAACTCTCCACACTTCCCTCACTATCCTGCTTCAAAAACAAATTGAAAGTGTTCCTCAAAACACACTGGTTATGCCCCTGTACTAAGCCTGACTAGTTTGCGTCTCTTAATACTTTGCTCTTCCTACCCAATCTACTCATTAACTGCAAGTCCTTCCTTATTAACCATTATACTACCTATCTCTAGAATATCTTGATTGTACTAGCATGCTATGTTATGTCTGTATTCTGTACTGTTAATTTTACTGTGATAACCTGTAATAGGTACTGTAAATAGGATTTATTTTGTTTGTTTCATGTTTCCTTAGTTGTTATTGTGTCAATTTAATTGTCCTATCTAGGAGCTTATCTCCCTGGGCCTCTACTGAAAATGGACATGTATCCAGTTAGACTAGCCCAGTCAACAAATGTAAAATAAAATAAAAATAAAAATAAAATAAGTGCTTTTTGGTACTGTTGCCAGAGGATATTCTCAATAATCCTTTTTTCTTATGTTTGCTTTTACATATAATGGACATGCCTGCACAGCAGAATGCACTCTGTACCCACACTCATAATTCCCAACCTCTGAGAGCAAGATGTCTGGACAAGGGCATAAATAAAAGTGGAACAAAGGCACAATGATAGGCATGTGCTGTAAATATCGCCTTTACATACTGAGAAAGTTGGTAGGGTGAGGTGTTTGCAGTAGCGGGAATTGTCTGAAGGTTATGTAGTCCAAAACAGTAATATCTGTTGTTATTTTGTAAGATCACTCTTCAAGTATATTTAACAAACTTGCCATAAAAACACAAGTTTATGTAGGTTCATAGGTTCATAGGTTGGTACTAGGCTATCGGCCCTAGGGCCTATGCAAGCCTAGCCATAACAATTCCCTGGATATTTCTTCCCACAATATTTACTTCTCCAGGCCCCTGTCTAGCAGGGTGACTGACATGATCCCCAGGGTGAATTTCCTATCTCCCATCCAATCATCAAGGTTCCTTTTGAAGAGGGCCAATGAGGCGCTCTGCTTGATATGTATGGGCAGTCTATTCCAGAGTATGGGGAGTCTCTGGGTCAGGAACCTATCCCTCCAGCATGTTTTATTCATTGTGATGACAAGGTTTAGATCCCTGGAGCGCGTGGCTCTGAGGGATTGGGATTTCTTTAAGTGGAGCATGTCCAACAGCTCAGAGTTTGACATGGCCTTGTATGTTAAGCAGAGATCACCTCTGAGTAGATGATATGCCACAGAGTATAGCTGGAGTTTTTTTAGACGGTCAGCATATGGTATCTGCTTTAAGCCTGTGATTCTTTTAGTGAGGTATTTCTGTGGCCTTTCCAGCTGTTGCAGATGTCTTGTGAGGTACATACCAAATGGGGCATTATGATCTATAATGGGTCTAATGAGGGATGAGTACAGTGGGACAATGACCTCCTTTTTTCTGGATGAAAAGCCCTTAGTGATGAGGTGTGCCACATAGAAGGATTTCCTGACTGTTGAGGCAATGTGGTTATCAAAAGTGAGACCACTGCCCACTTGTGTCCCTAAGGCTCTCATCACACTTTCGATGTTTAGTGTCCTGCCACCTATGTGGTAATTCATGGGTACATGTTTTTTTCCAAAGGGGATAACTATACATTTCTTGGCATTAAGCTTGAGCCCATGGCTCTGGCAAGAGACATCTTTTTCTGTAAGGCCCTTTTGTAGAATATCCACATCATTTGGGGATTCAATAATGGCTCCCAGTTTGCAGCCATCTGCAAACTTTGTTTGCCAGAGTCCCTTAGTGTTGGCCTGTACTTCAGAGAAGTAGATGCCAAACAAGAGTGGTCCCAGGACTGAACCCTGAGGTACTCCACTTGTCACTTGTCTGGAGCTGGATTTGGAGTTGGCTACTTTTACTGTCTGGGTTCTGTCAGTAAGCCAGTTAGCAATCCATCGAGTGACATAAGGATTTATGCCTAGCTTAGTAAGTTTATCTATGATTCCAGAGTGGGGGATGGTGTCAAAGGCCTTGGTGAGGTCCAGATAGGCTGTGTGGACTGCCATACCCTCATCCACAGCTCTGGAGACTGATTCGAAGAAGTCAATCAGATTCAGGAGACAAGATCGGCCCTTCACAAACCCAAACTGGGTGGGGTCCAGTGTTTGAAGGTTGCCAATGTCTTTGTTTATAAGTTCCATGATAATGCGTTCCATGCCCTTGAAAATCAGGCTTGTCAGAGTGATGGGATGGTAGTTCCCGGGATCTAAGCTGGATCCTCCCTTGTGGAACGGGATAACTGTAGCTGTGCACTACTCAGTGGGCATGAAGCTTGAGGTGAGGCTATGATTAAGCATGGCACTTAGGTGAGGTGCCAGTTCATTTTGTAGTTCATGTAGTACACATCCTGGGATGTCATCTGGTCCCATGGATGCTGTATTCTTAGCTTTGGAGAGTGCAGTTTCTACCTGTGTGGCTGTGATTATCGGTATTTGGCAATCTTTTGGTATTGAGATGGGCCCTTTAGGGAGTGAGAGTGGGATGAAGTTGGCACTAAATCAATCTGCCAGGATATTAGCAATATCTTTGGGATCGGTATATTTAATGTCATTCTGTTGTAACTCAGAGCAGATCTGAGCATTGCCATTTAGATTCTTGACATAACTATAGAATGCCTTGTGGTTGTCTTTGGAATCTTTGGCAATTTTATTTTCGTAACTAGCTTTTGAGGATTTCATGAGGGATCTCAGCTTCTTACTAAGGCTGGTGAGGGAGGTTTTTGCATCCTGGGATTTTCCTCTTTTTTGAAACAGTTTCTTCCTTCTGTTGTATAGTTTGTTTATAGCAGGGGACCACCAGATTAGCTTCCTTTTTTTGGAGAAGAGCATCCTGGTTCTGTTTGGGATGGCACGATTCATGCACGAGTGGATGTGCTCGTACAGTGCCTTAGTGTAGGATTCTGCAGTCGAACTTCCAGATCCCGTCTGCATGGGTGTTGTGAAGTTTGTCACTTCTGACTTCAGTAGCTTGAAGTTGGCTTTGGAGAAGTTTTTTAAGGAGGTTTCCTCACTGGTGGGTGGGGGTGGGATGTGGATGTCAAGGGTGATTTGCTTATGATCTGACCAATGAGGGGGTGACCACTGGTGTGGAGCATCTATCTCCCATGTTGGTAAATACCAGGTCTAGGATATTGGAGCCCCTGGTGGGACAATGGATTAGTTGATCCAGGAGGTTGGAATTTATGAATTCCAAGAACCGTTGGGAAAAAGAGTTGGTACCTGAGTAGTTTTCCCAATTAATGGCAGGGTAGATGAAATCACACAGTCTTAGGGTGTTTGGTTGTATCTTAATATTTTCCAGTATGTTTAGAAAGGTGTAGCGAGAATCTTGGGGCATAGTGGGGGATCTGTAGTAAGCTACAATTTGGATTGCAGTCTTATCTAGTGTTAGTTGCACCTGGAGAATTTCAGGTGCATTGTGTTGGGCAACTAGCCTGGAGGTGTGAATATCCTTGGTGAATATGGACACTCCTCCACCTTTAGTGTTTCGGTCCTGGTTTTGTGGCCGAAAAGTGTGGTAAGAATTGTAGCCTGGTATTTCAGGGGTGATCTCTGCAGCCTTGAACCAGGTCTCAGTTACTGCACAGATATCGATGTTCTCCATTTTTAGGAGTGCCTCGAGAGAGTGCATTTTGAGGTTTAGACTTCTAGCAATGAGTAGCATTACCTTCAGATTTTGCCTGCTTCTATCTGTTACTGTGGTGGTTTTATCCTTTGAACCTTGCCTAAAAAGGCACTATAGGGGTGGCAAGAGCTTTAACCAGTAACCTGAATCCCAGGGGTGACAGGTGCAGACCATCTCTGGCAAAGCATCATGGTTTATCAATCATGTCTTCCCAGGAAGACAAATACTGGATCCCCTTTGAATGACACCAGAAGCTTAGCCAATTGTTGAAGTCAATCATTTTGTCCTTATACTGTGGTATCATTCTGGGCGAAGGCAGGATGCTACTCAGGGCTAGGGTCATACCTGCCTGCGTCATATGATCCAAGAGCTCTTCCATATCTCTTTTAATGTAGTCCAGGGAGGTACGTCTCAAGTCATTCACTCCAGCATGGACAATGACAGAGTCGTATTTGTACTTGTTGTGGAGTGACTTGAGTGCATGCATTATGTGGCGGATCCTGGCACCCGACAGGCTGCTGACTGTAATTTTCTCCTTGTTCAGTCTGGTGAGTGGGACATCAGTGTACCTGACTATAGAGTCACCTATGACTAAAGTGTTGGGTACATTGTCTTGCCTTAGGGGCTGATGTTGGGTGGCACACTGGTGTTGTGAGCTATGTGTCACTTTGGTTGTGACTGGTGTTTGTTTGCGTTTCAGATTCAGAGGTCCTTGTTGCTTGGGCAGGTTAATGTTAAGGGCCTCCGCATATGTGGGTTTAGTGTTGCTATGTGTGGGTGTTGATGGTGTGGGTTTTGAAGGGCTATGAGTTGCTTGAGGTGTGATGCAGGTGTTAACCTTCTCCTCTTGACTGTCTAGCACAATCTTGGCTGGAGAGAGCTTTGCTTCCAGTTTGGCTATGTAAGTGCATCTCTCGCAGGTTGTAGTGTTGGGTGGTAGGAGGAGAGGATTGTCTGTGTACATGAGGCAGTTGCTGCATTGCCCCAGTATGCCCAGATTCACCAGGTGGACAGGAGAAATCACTGGAAGCTGACCCTTGGACATGCCTGTTTAGGTGCTTTTATTTAAAGTTTAAGAGCTGTTTTCCCTTAACTTTGCAAGGTACTTTGCAATTGTAGGCTGTTTAGTGCCTATGATTAATTTCTCCTTATTGACAAGGAGAGTTGAATGCTTGTATCTATTTCAGGCTTCCTAGTGCTTTCCAGCAGGTTCTAGAGCAAGTGCTAGTCACAGGGGTTCAGATGTTAGTGCTACTAATGAGAAACCAGCTAGTTTTAAGGGAAAATTTGAAGAGCAGACTTTCTGGCACCTGGAATACTTTAACTGTAGTCTCACAGTGCTGCACGATGTGAAAAATGTGCAAACACATGTGTTTTTTAAGCCAGAAAGTTGAAAGGGATAGAAATCAGCCCAAAAGGCTAATAAAATTACAATTTTAGAGCTGGAAACCATTCCTCTAGCGTTAGATAGGCAGTACAATGTAGACAGGATGAAACCTCTAGCCAAATACCTGGGCAACCTGCCAAAAAATGTACAGGTGAGAGGTATAGCCACATGAGGATATGACTTCTCAGGTTAGAAAGATACCATACAAGCAAGAGATCCCCAGCCAATATATCACCTGGTTGCTGGACGGTTTACAGAATGCGTCATCACTCAACTGACTGTAGCCGCACCTCACAAATGGCCTTGTTGGGCAAGAATATAAGTAGCTGACCTCATAATGTTGGCCTACGCATCATACAACTAGTATTCCTCTGGTAAAGCACTGTGATGATCTGAGGATGTCTGGCACTAGGTAATGACACAATACATTCCAGTGTCAGTCTATAGATATGTCAGAAAATATCTGCTAAACAAATCCAGTACCCTGAGAAAAGTCCTGTGTACTCCTGAGCAGTATGGCTATAGCACACAAAACCCTGGACTGGAGTACACCTATCTCTGTAATGGAGTCCCCCCTAAGTATAGAAGGTCTCACTGGGCATGCTCCTACACTTAGAGAATCACAGGACATGTTCATAGGTTCATAGGTTAGTACTAGGCTAACTGCCCTTGCGAGCCATTTTAAGCCTAGCCAATTATCCCTTGTGAGACTCAAACCTTGTACCTTGTGTTTGTAAAGCAAACACCTTAACCATTAGGCCACCCTCCCAACCCTAAAACATTTTTGAAGCATTGCAGGTGTTGAACCCTGGACCATGCATACTATAGTCATGGGACTTACCACTAAGCCATCTGAGATGTATAAAAGTTTGGGACAGACAGTTTCAAACTCACATGCCTCCTACTTAAAAGTAGAAGTCCTACCACTAGACTAAAGAGGGATCCCCACATCGGAATATATGACTGTATTGTGTATATATATATATATATATATATATATATATATATATGCCTGCGCATACAGACAAATATGTACACCTTAACTGTCCCCACACACACACACACACACACACACACACACACACACATCAGACAGGATTATCCTCAACTAGCTGTAGGTGGTCCATATGTGACATATCTGCATCTGTTGCATGAGATACACACACACATATATATGGGCAACAGATAACAACATATGTCAAGTATACACACACATAGATGTGGGGAAGTTAGAGACAGACAGTGATAGAGAGAGAGAGAGAGAGAGAGACAGGGGGACACAGACAGAGTCACACACATGGATACCCTGAATGGCATACAGTGAAGTCCTGCTGTGGATAGTGTCATATCAGTTGTAAACAGTTGCACATGCCAGCATAAAAGGTGTGCCCCACTGGGAAATAGTACAGAGGTTGGGTTTATAATATCACATCACCTGCCTGTGTGAGTGTGTGTGTGTGTGTGTGTGTGTGTGTGTGTGTGTGTGTGTGTGTGTGTGTGTGTGTGTGTGTGTGTGTGTGTGTGTGTGTGTGTGTGTGTGTGTGTATGTGTGTGTGTCCATAGGGCCAAGTATTAGGAGACTCTTCCCAGTCAGTACTCTTCACATTGCCCTACTTCACAAGATCTGCTGCTGTCAGTCCCCTTAGAAGTACCATTGGACACCTATCACCCCTATAAGCTCTGTAGTAGTTGCAATAACTCCATAACACTATAGTACAAATAACTAGATATATAGGGGCTCTAATCCCAATACTGGCAACTGTGTGTGTGACAGTAGTGTGTGCGACAGTGAGGGAGTATGTGTTTGTAGGTGAAACAGTTTTAGGTCATCCACCCACAACACTTCATAGTGCCCCAGTTTATCAATCCTGCTGCCATTCCTCTTATCAACACCTTTGGCCAATTGTCAGCCCAATAAGCTCCACAGCATGGATGATAACTGTGTGACACTATAGTACAAATCACTAGATAGGCAGGGTTTCTACTCTGAGGTCCAGCAAATGCATGTGTGTGTGTGTGTGTGTGTGTGTGTGTGTGTGTGTGTGTGTGTGTGTGTGTGTGTGTGTGTGTATAAGTGTGTGTGTATGTTTGTAAGAAGAAGTATTTTGATAAGTGCCCTCCCCAGTGCCCCACTTTTTCAATCCTGCTGATGTCATTCCCCTTGCCCAGTAAGCTTTATAGCACATACGATAATAGCGTAACACTATAGTACAAATCACCCGATAGGCAGGGGTTCTAATCTCAATACTGACAATGTAAGTGTGTGTGTGTGTGTGTGTGTGTGTGTGTGTGTGTGTGTGTGTGTGTGTGTGTGTGTGTGTGTTTTCTAATCTCAATACTGGCAAGTATGTTTGTGTTACACCACTTTCAGTTGTGTACCACCCTGTACACGTGTGTGTGCATGCGTATGTGTGTGTGTGTGTCTCAAAACTAGCAAGTAAGTGTGTGTTATACCATTTTGAGTTGTGTACCACCCTGTACACTTCCCATCACCCTACTTTACAAGACCTGCTGATGTCATTCACCTGAGAGATACCTCGGGACAAGGTGAATTCATATAAACTCCATGGAGCATCTGATAACTGCGTAACACTATAGTAGCCATAACTAAATAAGTAGGGGTTCTAATATTAATACTGGCAACTGTGTGTTTGGGTGAGAATCATATTCTTTGTGGGTTATACCATTTTGATGTGTGTACCATCCATGCCTGTTTACCACCTTCAAATGTCATTACCTTATATAGCATGTTAATGGCATCTGCCTCAAAATCAGCATGGTATACTATTGTACAGGCCATTCCAGTCATTTGTACAGAAGTCTACAGAATATCTGGGTGTTAGCAACCCATATGTTGCTTGTGTCCCCTAACAATGTCCATGTATGTGATATTGTTGCCAAATTGGCTACAGTTAGTGTACTGACACACATGCCAGCATCAAATATCATACCTGACTGAAACATCATGCTGATACAACCTCTGTTACCCTATCACTTGTCCAGGCTTGTAGGAGCAATAGTTGACTCCAATTGCTATTTCTGGTGGGTTACCTCACCATCCATGAAGGTATTCACAACATTGACTGCAGTACATTGTATGTTACAACAGAACCGGTTACACTAACAACTTTCTAAGCTTACAGTGGATATTATAAGTGGAGACACCTCTGTTAACATGCAAGGTTTGACTGATATATAGCATGAGACCACAGAAATCATGTGATAACATTTCCCACCTTTAATATGACTTATAACCTGTGCAATCCAATTGAAGAACAAACACATTGGTTGGGGTAACGTGTAGAAGTTGAAATGCATACAATAGGCTGGTTTCATGACTCTGCACACCCTTAAATCAATACTTTGTTAAAGCACCTATCGATTTCATACCAGCAGTCAGTCCTCTTGGGAAATTGTATATCAGCATGGCACATCTCGACTTAGCAATATTTGTACACTCTCCCTTGCAGAAGCCCTCCAACTCTGTCAGATGGTGAAGGCATCACTTCTGCACAGGCCTCTTCAGGGCCGCCCACAGATTCTTTATTGGATGTATGTGTGGACTGTGGCTGGGCCATTCCAAAATATTGATTGTCTTCTGGTGAAGGCATTCTTTTATGGATTTTTGATGTATGGTATGGGCCAGTGTTATGTGGAAAGGTGTAAGTCCTCTCCATCCATAGCTTTCTAGCAGACACATGATGACTTTGTGTGCCAAAAGAGACTGGTATTTTGAACTGTTCCTAATCCCCACCATCTTGCCTACAGGCCCACTTCCAGCTTATGAACAGCAACCCCAAAGCAGGACACTGCCTTCACCATACTTCACCATGGGGATGGTGTTCTCTTGGTGATGAACAATGTTGTTCGTGTGCCAAATAAACCTTTTGGTATTGTGGCCAGTTAGTGTAACCTTGGCCTCATTACACCATAACACATTTTCCCACATGCTATTGGGGGACCTGATGTTTCTTGAGAAATTTGCCTAACCATCTTCCAAACCTGCCCCATAGGCCAGACATGTGGAGAATAAAGGAGACTGTTGTCACATGTAGTACACAAATGGTACTTGCCAGTGATTCCTGAATCTCCTGTAGCATTGCAGTAGATCTCCTGGAAGTCTCCCTGACCAGTCTGGGTCTTGTCTTTTAAACATTTTTGGAGGGATGTCCAGTTCTTTGCATTGTCACTGTTGCCCCATATTTCCACTACCATTTGATGACTGTCTTCACTGTGTTCCATGGTATATGCAATGTTGTGGAAACCAGGTTCATCATTAATTACAATATTTTATTTCCTTCAGGTCTTAACCTGGAGGTGAATCTCAATATGTAAAATTGATGCTGATAAAGTAAATTAGATTTTAATTTTTGCTCACAGAGGTTTGTCCAATTTGAAGAATGTAACATAAAATAAATATATGTTAACTATAAATTAGAAATTATAATCAACACAGTGCAAAAAACCTGGGAAATGAGTTTACAAGCATTTTTTAATGGCTCAAAGTCACTTTAAATGAAAAGGGTTTGTGTAATGTGTATAATTCATTAATATCATGTGATTCAATATAAATAATGTGCTGTTGGTGTAACAACTTATCCCTTGAAGGCTTTTTAGCCGAGGTACCAGGAGACGCCAGTAAGGTTGTTTTACACTTTACTTTTGAGAGTCTTCATTTTTGTGTGTTTTATATAAATGTAGGATAATCCTGGTAGGACAGCTGACCATTATTTGCTGTTAATCAAACAGTCTCTGGAATTGATGGCAGGTGTGTACCCAATAAGACATAATGCTGTCATAATATCAAAAGCTGCTTCAATACTGTATTAGCTTCAGCCTGTGCACATTTCTGCATCTAGCTTCTTGGATGCTTTTTATGTGTTATAATTGTTCCCCTACCAGATTTGTTTGTTTTATAATGGAATTGTACAGGTTATAGGTCACATGAAATATTGGAAGGGTTCAGAAATGTGTTATTGTGCTCTCATTTCTTTATTTCACAAATACCTGGCATTCTAACAGGTGTGTGTACACCATTTATATGCACTGTATAAAACTAATTTATAAAATATGTCCCTAGTTTTGGGCCTTTGTCCCCCCATCTTGTCAGTCTTTGTCCAGATTTCTTGTGATGACAGATTGTGAGGTATGGTACAGATATGTGACATCAGCACAGCTCCTCGTGGTGTACTGCAGAGTTCTACAAGCAGCAGAGAGTGGAAGAGTGACTTTCCATTGATTTATAAGTATTTTTTCTGGCATTCAATTTTCGACTGCTGTATTTTGCCTAAAAGCGAATTTTTATTACTAAACTAGCTCTGCAAGTTGATTCACTGTATTTCTGTTTGTTTCTAAACTGTTTTGCACTTTAAAAGTTTGTTTTTTGCTTAAAGTAACTGGTAGGCTACACACTCAAGTGCGCTAACTGATTTAAGCATTTACTGTTTGTTACTGTATCTATTTTTTATCTGTTTGTGAAGAAAACAAAAAAAAACAAACAAATATCCTTGTTTTCCCGCCTTTACTGAACTAGAATAGTCCAGTCTTCAGATTTTGCTGATCTCTGGGCTGTGTCATAGTTCCTGTGTTGTCCATATCCTTATTTGGATAGGAGGAAGCTTCTTCGTTCACCAGTGGGAGTGGGGAGCACTGAGCAGCCTACTTGTCCCTAAAGGAGTGGTTCCAGTCCAGCAACTTGTAGTTTATTGGCCATTTTGGGCCATTTCCTAGCTCTTTCTAACCCCCTGCTATAAAGCCCTCTTTAGTGCGCTTTTGCACTTGTATATGACTCAGCACAGCTTCTCGTGGTGTCCTGCAGAGTTCTACAAGCAGCAGAGAGAGGAACAGTGACTTTCCATTGGTTTATAAGTATTTTTCTGGCTTTCTATTTTCGACTGCTGTATTTTGCCTAAAAGCGATTTTTTATTACTAAACTAGCTCTGCAAGTTGATTCACTGTATTTCTGTTTGTTTCTAAACTGTTTTGCACTTTAAAAGTTTGTTTTTTGCTTAAATTAACTGGTAGGCTACACACTCAAGTGCGCTAGCCGATTTAAAGCATTTACTGTTTGATACTGTATCTATTTTTTATCTGTTTGTGAAAAAAACAAACAAAAAAAAAAATATCCTTGTTGTCCCACCTTTACTGAACTAGAATAGTCCAGTCATCAGATTTTGCTGATCTCTGGGCTGTGTCATAGTTCCTGTGTTGTCCATATGCTTATTTGGATAGGAGGAAGCTTCTTTGTTCACCAGTGGGAGTGGGGAGCACTGAGCAGCCTATTTGTCCCTAAAGGAGTGGTTCCAGCCTAGCAACTTGTAGTTTATTGGCCATTTTGGGCCATTTCCTAGCTCTTTCTAACCCCCTGCTATAAAGCCCACTTTAGCGCGCTTTTGCGCTTGTATACAACTCAGCACAGCTCCTCGTGGTGTCCTGCAGAGTTCTACAAGTAGCAGAGAGAGGAACAGTGACTTTCCATTGCTTTATAAGTATTTTTTCTGGCTTTCTATTTTCGACTGCTGTATATTGCCTAAAAGCGAATTTTTATTACTAAACTAGCTCTGCAAGTTGATTCACTGTATTTCTGTTTGTTTCTAAACTGTTTTTCCCTTTAAAAGTTTGTTTTTTGCTTAAATTAACTGGTAGGCTACACATTCAAGTGCGCTCGCCGATTTAAAGCATTTACTGTTTCTTACTGTATCTATTTTTTATCTGTTTGTGAAAAAAAAAAAAAACAGAAAAAATCCTTGTTTTCCTGCCTTTACTAAAGTAGAATAGTCCAGCCTGCTGATCTCTGGGCTGCGTCATAGTTGCTTTGTTGTTCATATCCTTATTTGGATAGGAGGAAGCTTCTTTGTTCACCAGTGGGAGTGGGGAGCACTGAGCAGCCTATTTGTCCCTAAAGGAGTGGTTCCAGCCCAGCAACGTGTAGTTTATTGGCCATTTTGGGCCATTTCCTAGCTCTTTCTAACCCTTGCTATAAAGCCTGCTTTAGCACACTTTTGCGCTTGTACACGACTCAGCACAGCTCCTCGTGGTGTCCTGCAGAGTTCTACAAGCAGCAGAGAGTGGAAGAGTGACTTTCCATTGCTTTGTAAGTATTTTTTCCTGGCTTTCTATTTTCGACTGCTGTATTTTGCCTAAAAGAGAATTTTTATTACTAAACTAGCTCTGCAAGTTGATTCTCTGTATTTCTGTTTGTTTCTAAACTGTTTTGCACTTTAAAAGTTTGTTTTTTGCTTAAATTAACTGGTAGGCTACACACTCAAGTGCTCTAGCCGATTTAAAGCATTTGCTGTTTGTTACTGTATCTATTTTTTATCTGCTTGTGAAAAAAACAAAAAAAAAATCCTTTGTTTTCCTGCCTTTACTGAACTAGAATAGTCCAGTCTTCAGATTTTGCTGATCTCTGGGCAGTGTCATAGTTCCTGTGTTGTCCATATCCTTATTTGGATAGGAGGAAGCTTCTTTGTTCACCAGTGGGAGTGGGGAGCACTGAGCAGCCTATTTGTCCCTAAAGGAGTGGTTCCAGCCAAGCAACTTGTAGTTTATTGGCCATTTTGGGCCATTTCCAAGCTCTTTCTAACCCCCTGCCATAAAGCCCGCTTTAGCACACTTTTGCTCTTGTATACGACTCAGCACAGCTCCTCGTGGTGTCCTGCAGAGTTCTACAAGCAGCAGAGAGTGGAAGAGTGACTTTCCATTGCTTTATAAGTATTTTTTATGGCTTTCTATTTTCGACTGCTGTATTTTGCCTAAAAGCGAATTATTATTACTAAACTAGCTCTGCAAGTTGATTCACTGTATTTCTGTTTGTTTCTAAACTGTTTTGCACTTTAAACATTTGTTTTTTGCTTAAATTAACTGGTAGGCTACACACTCAAGTGCTCTAGCCGATTTAAAGCATTTAGTGTTTGTTACTGTATCTATTTTTTATCTGTTTGTGAAAAAAACAAAGAAATATCCTTGTTTTCCTGCCTTTACTGAACTAGAATAGTCCAGTCTTCAGATTTTGCTGATCTCTGGGCTGGGTCATAGTTCCTGTGTTGTCCATATCCTTATTTGGATAGGAGGAAGCTTCTTTGTTCACCAGTGGGAGTGGGAAGCACTGAGCAGCCTATTTGTCCCTAAAGGAGTGGTTCCAGCCCAGCAACTTGTAGTTTGTTGGCCATTTTGGGCCATTTCCTAGCTCTTTCTAACCCCCTGCTATAAAGCCTGCTTTAGCGTGATTTTGCGCTTGTATACAACTCAGCACAGCTCCTCGTGGTGTCCTGCAGAGTTCTACAAGCAGCAGAGAGTGGAAGAGTGACTTTCCATTGCTTTATAAGTATTTTTTGTGGCTTTCTATTTTCGACTGCTGTATTTTGCCTAAAAGCTAATTTTTATTACTAAACTAGCTCTGCAAGTTGATTCACTGTATTTCTGTTTGTTTCTAAACTGTTTTGCCCTTTAAAAGTTTGTTTTTTGCTTAAATTAACTGGTAGGCTACACATTCAAGTGCGCTCGCCGATTTAAAGCATTTACTGTTTCTTACTGTATCTATTTTTTATCTGTTTGTGCAAAAAAAAAAAAAAAAAAAAAAAAAAAACAGAAAAAATCCTTGTTTTCCTGCCTTTACTGAACTAGAATAGTCCAGCCTTCAGATTTTGCTGATCTCTGGGCTGTGTCATAGTTCCTTTGTTGTCCATATCCGTATTTGGATAGGAGGAAGATTCTTTGTTCACCAGTGGGAATGGGGAGCACTGAGCAGCCTATTTCTCCCTAAAGGAGTGGTTCCAGCCCAGCAACTTGTAGTTTATTGGCCATTTTGGGCCATTTCCTAGCTCTTTCTAACCCCCTGCTATAAAGCCCGCTTTAGCACACTTTTGCGCTTGTATACGACTCAGCACAGCTCCTCGTGGTGTCCTGCAGAGTTCTACAAGCAGCAGAGAGTGGAAGAGTGACTTTCCATTGCTTTATAAGTATTTTTTCCTGGCTTTCTATTTTCGACTGCTGTATTTTGCCTAAAAGCGAATTTTTATTACTAAACTAGCTCTGCAAGTTGATTCTCTGTATTTCTGTTTGTTTCTAAACTGTTTTGCACTTTAAAAGTTTGTTTTTTGCTTAAATTAACTGGTAGGCTACACACTCAAGTGATCTAGCTGATTTAAAGCATTTACTGTTTGTTACTGTATCTATTTTTTATCTGTTTGTGAAAAAAACAAAAAAACAAAAAAAATCCTTGTTTTCCAGCCTTTACTGAACTAGAATAGTCCAGTCTTCAGATTTTGCTGATCTCTGGGCTGGGTCATAGTTCCTGTGTTGTCCATATCCTTATTTGGATAGGAGGAAGCTTCTTTGTTCACCAGTGGGAGTGGGAAGCACTGAGCAGCCTATTTGTCCCTAAAGGAGTGGTTCCAGCCCAGCAATTTGTAGTTTATTGGCCATTTTGGGCCATTTCCTAGCTTTTTATAACCCCCTGCTATAAAGCCCGCTTTAGCGTGCTTTTGCGCTTGTATACAACTCAGCACAGCTCCTCGTGGTGTCCTGCAGAGTTCTACAAGCAGCAGAGAGTGGAAGAGTGACTTTCCATTGCTTTATAAGTATTTTTTATGGCTTTCTATTTTCAACTGCTGTATTTTGCCTAAAAGCTAATTTTTATTACTAAACTAGCTCTGCAAGTTGATTCACTGTATTTCTGTTTGTTTCTAAACTGTTTTGCCCTTTAAAAGTTTGTTTTTTGCTTAAATTATCTGGTAGGCTACACACTCAAGTGCTCTAGCCAATTTAAATCATTTACTGTTTGTTCCTGTATCTATTTTTTATCTGTTTGTGAAAAAAACAAAAAAAAAACAAAACAAATCATTGTTTTCCCGCCTTTACTGAACTAGAATAGTCCAGCCTTCAGATTTTGCTCATCTCTGGGCTGTGTTATAGTTCCTTTGTTGTCCATATCCTTATTTGGATAGGAGGAAGCTTCTTTGTTCACCAGTGGGAGTGGAGAGCACTGAGCAGCCTATTTGTCCCTAAAGGAGTGGTTCCTGCCCAGCAACTTGTAGTTTATTGGCCATTTTGGGCCATTTCTTAGCTCTTTCTAACCCCCTGCTATAAAGCCCTCTTTAGTGCGCTTTTGCGCTTGTATATGACTCAGCACAGCTCCTCGTGGTGTCCTGCAGAGTTCTACAAGCAGCAGAGAGTGGAAGAGTGACTTTCCATTGCTTTATAAGTATTTTTTCTGGCTTTCTATTTTTGACTGCTGTATTTTGCCTAAAAGCGAATTTTTATTACTAAACTAGCTCTGCAAGTTGATTCTCTGTATTTCTGTTTGTTTCTAAACTGTTTTGCACTTTAAAAGTTTGTTTTTTGCTTAAATTAACTGGTAGGCTACACACTCTAGTGCTCTAGCCGATTTAAAGCATTTACTGTTTGTTACTGTATCTATTTTTTATCTGTTTGTGAAAAAAACAAAAAAACAAAAAAAATCCTTGTTTTCCTGCCTTTACTGAACTAGAATAGTCCAGTCTTCAGATTTTGCTGATCTCTGGGCTGTGTCATAGTTCCTGTGTTGTCCATATCCTTATTTGCATAGGAGGAAGCTTCTTTGTTCACCAGTGGGAGCGGGGAGCACTGAGCAGCCTATTTGTCCCTAAAGGAGTGGTTCCAGCCCAGCAACTTGTAGTTTATTGGCCATTTTGGGCCATTTCCTAGCTCTTTCTAACCCCTTGCTATAAAGCCCGCTTTAGCGCACTTTTGCGCTTGTATACGACTCAGCACAGCTCCTCGTGGTGTCCTGCAGAGTTCTACAAGCAGCAGAGAGTGGAAGAGTGACTTTCCATTGCTTTATAAGTATTTTTTCTGGCTTTCTATTTTCGACTGCTGTATTTTGCCTAAAAGTGAATTTTTATTACTAAACTAGCTCTGCAAGTTGATTCTCTGTATTTCTGTTTGTTTCTAAACTGTTTTGCACTTTAAAAGTTTGTTTTTTGCTTAAATTAACTGGTAGGCTACACACTCAAGTGCTCTAGCCGATTTAAAGCATTTACTGTTTGTTACTGTATCTATTTTTTATCTGTTTGTGAAAAAAACAAAAAAACAAAAAAAATCCTTGTTTTCCTGCCTTTACTGAACTAGAATAGTCCAGTCTTCAGATTTTGCTGATCTCTGGGCTGTGTCATAGTTCCTGTTTTGTCCATATCCTTATTTGAATAGGAGGAAGCTTCTTTGTACACCCGTGGGAGCGGGGAGCACTGAGCAGCCTATTTGTCCCTAAAGGAGTGGTTCCAGCCCAGCAACTTGTAGTTTATTCGCCATTTTGGGCCATTTCCTAGCTCTTTCTAACCCCCTGCTATAAAGCCCACTTTAGCGCACTTTTGCGCTTGTATACAACTCAGCACAGCTCCTCGTGGTGTCCTGCAGAGTTCTACAAGCAGCAGCAGAGAGTGGAAGAGTGACTTTCCATTCCTTTATAAGTATTTTTTCTGGCTTTCTATTTTCGACTGCTGTATTTTGCCTAAAAGTGAATTTTTATTACTAAACTAGCTCTGCAAGTTGATTCACTGTATTTCTGTTTGTTTCTAAACTGTTTTGCCCTTTAAAAGTTTGTTTTTTGCTTAAATTAACTGGTAGGCTGCACACTCAAGTGTGCTAGCCGATTTAAAGCATTTACTGTTTGTTCCTGTATCTATTTTTTATCTGTTTGTGAAAAAAACAAAAAAAAACAAAAAAAAATCCTTGTTTTCCTGCCTTTACTGAACTAGAATAGTCCAGCCTTCAGATTTTGCTGATCTCTGGGCTGTGTCATAGTTCCTTTGTTGTCCATATCCTTATTTGGATAGGAGGAAGCTTCTTTGTTCACCAGTGGGAGTGGGGAGCACTGAGCAGCCTATTAGTCCCTAAAGGAGTGGTTCCAGCCCAGCAACTTGTAGTTTATTGGCCATTTTGGGCCATTTCCTAGCTCTTTCTAACCCCCTGCTATAAAGCCCACTTTAGGGTGCCTTTGCGCTTGTATACGACTCAGCACAGCTCCTCGTGGTGTCCTGCAGAGTTCTACAAGCAGCAGAGAGTGGAAGATTGACTTTCCATTGCTTTATAAATATTTTTTCTGGCTTTCTATTTTCGACTGCTGTATTTTGCCTAAAAGCGAATTTTTATTACTAAACTAGCTCTGCAAGTTGATTCTCTGTATTTCTGTTTGTTTCTAAACTGTTTTGCCCTTTAAAAGTTTGTTTTTTGCTTAAATTAACTGGTGGGCTACACACTCAAGTGCACTAGCTGATGTAAAGCATTTACTGTTTGTTCCTGTATCTATTTTTTATCTGTTTGTGAAAAAAACAAAAAAAAAACAAAAAAAAATCCTTGTTTTCCCACCTTTACTGAACTAGAATAGTCCAGTCTTCAGATTTTGCTGATCTCTGGGCTGTGTCATAGTTCCTGTGTTATCCATATCCTTATTTGGATAGGAGGAAGCTTCTTTGTTCACCAGTGGGAGTGGGGAGCACTGAGCAGCCTATTTGTCCCTAAAGGAGTGGTTCCAGCCCAGCAACTTGTAGTTTATTGGCCATTTTGGGCCATTTCCTAGCTCTTTCTAACCCCCTGCTATAAAGCCCGCTTTAGCATGCTTTTGCGCTTGTATACGACTCAGCACAGCTCCTCGTGGTGTCCTGCAGAGTTCTACAAGCAGCAGAGACTGGAAGATTGACTTTCCATTGCTTTATAAGTATTTTTTCTGGCTTTCTATTTTCGACTGCTGTATTTTGCCTAAAAACGAATTTTTATTACTAAACTAGCTCTGCAAGTTGATTCACTGTATTTCTGTTTGTTTCTAAACTGTTTTGCCCTTTAAAAGTTTGTTTTTTGCTTAAATTAACTGGTAGGCTACACACTCAAGTGCGCTAGCTGATTTAAAGCATTTACTGCTTGTTCCTGTATCTATTTTTTATCTGTTTGTGAAAAAAACAAAAAAAAAAACCAAAAAAAATCCTTGTTTTCCCGCCTTTACTGAACTAGAATAGTCCAGCCTTCAGATTTTGCTGATCTCTGGGCTGTGTCATAGTTCCTTTGTTGTCCATGTCCTTATTTGGATAGTAGGAAGCTTCTTTGTTCACCAGTGGGAGTGGGGAGCACTGAGCAGCCTATTTGTCCCTAAAGGAGTGGTTCCAGCCCAGCAACTTGCAGTTTGTTTACCATTTTGGGCCATTTCCTAGCTCTTTCTAACCCCCTGCTATAAAGCCCGCTTTAGCGCTTGTATACGACTCAGCACAGTTCCTCGTGGTGTCCTGCAGAGTTCTACAAGCAGCAGAGAGTGGAAGATTGACTTTCCATTGCTTTATAAGTATTTTTGCTGGCTTTCTATTTTCGACTGCTGTATTTTTCCTAAAAGCGAATTTTTATTACTAAACTAACTCTGCAAGTTGATTCACTGTATTTCTGTTTGTTTCTAAACTGTTTTGCCCTTTAAAAGTTTGTTTTTTGCTTAAATTAACTGGTAGGCTACACACTCAAGTGCGCTAGCTGATTTAAAGCATTTACTGTTTGTTCCTGTAACTATTTTTTATCTGTTTGTGAAAAAAACAAAAAAAAAACAAAAAAAATCCTTGTTTTCCCGCCTTTACTGAACTAGAATAGTCCAGCCTTCAGATTTTGCTGATCTCTGGGCTGTGTCATAGTTCCTTGGTTGTCCATATCCTTATTTGGATAGGAGGAAGCTTCTTTGTTCACCAGTGGGAGTGGGGAGCACTGAGCAGCCTATTTGTCCCTAAAGGAGTGGTTCCAGCCCAGCAACTTGTAGTTTGTTGGCCATTTTGGGCCATTTTCTAGCTCTTTCTAACCTCCTGCTATAAAGCCCACTTTAGCGCGCTTTTGCGCTTGTATGCGACTCAGCACAGCTCCTCGTGGTGTCTGCAGAGTTCTACAAGCAGCAGAGAGTGGAAGAGTGACTTTCCATTGCTTTATAAGTATTTTTTCCTGGCTTTCTATTTTCGACTGCTGTATTTTGCCTAAAAGCGAATTTTTATTACTAAACTAGCTCTGCAAGTTGATTCTCTGTATTTCTGTTTGTTTCTAAACTGTTTTGCACTTTAAAAGTTTGTTTTTTGCTTAAATTAACTGGTAGGCTACACACTCAAGTGCTCTAGCCGATTTAAAGCATTTACTGTTTGTTACTGTATCTATTTTTTATCTGTTTGTGAAAAAAACAAAAAAAAAATCCTTGTTTTCCTGCCTTTACTGAATTAGAATAGTCCAGTCTTCAGATTTTGCTAATCTCTGGGCTATGTCATAGTTCCTGTGTTGTCCATATCCTTATTTGGATAGGAGGAAGCTTCTTTGTTCACCAGTGGGAGTGGGGAGCACTGAGCAGCCTATTTGTCCCTAAAGGAGTGGTTCCAGCCCAGCAACTTGTAGTTTGTTGGCCATTTCGGGCCATTTCCTAGCTCTTTCTAACCCCCTGCTATAAAGCCCACTTTAGCGCCTTTTTGCGCTTGTATACGACTCAGCACAGCTCCTCGTGGTGTCCTGCAGAGTTCTACAAGCAGCAGAGAGTGGAAGAGTGACTTTCCATTGCTTTATAAGTATTTTTTCCGGGCTTTCTATTTTCAACTGCTGTATTTTGTCTAAAAGCGAATTTTTATTACTAAACTAGCTCTGCAAGTTGATTCTCTGTATTTCTGTTTGTTTCTAAACTGTTTTGCACTTTAAAAGTTTGTTTTTTGCTTAAATTAACTGGTAGGCTACACACTCAAGTGCTCTAGCCAATTTAAAGCATTTACTGTTTGTTACTGTATCTATTTTTTATCTGTTTGTGAAAAAAACAAAAAAACAAAAAAATATCCTTGTTTTCCTGCCTTTATTGAACTAGAATAGTCTAGTCTTCAGATTTTGCTGATCTCTGGGCTGTGTCATAGTTCCTGTGTTGTCCATATCCTTATTTGGATAGGAGGAAGCTTCTTTGTTCACCAGTGGGAGTGGGGAGCACTGAGCAGCCTATTTGTCCCTAAAGGAGTGGTTCCATCCCAGCAACTTGTAGTTTATTGGCCATTTTGGGCCATTTCCTAGCTCTTTCTAACCCCCTGCTATAAAGCCTGCTTTAGCGCGCTTTTACGCTTGTATACGACTCAGCACAGCTCCTCGTGGTGTCCTGCAGAGTTCTACAAGCAGCAGCAGAGAGTGGAAGAGTGACTTTCCATTGCTTTATAAGTATTTTTTCTGGCTTTCTATTTTCAACTGCTGTATTTTGCCTAAAAGCGAATTTTTATTACTAAACTAGCTCTGCAAGTTGATTCACTGTATTTCTGTTTGTTTCTAAACTGTTTTGCCCTTTAAAAGTTTGTTTTTTGCTTAAATTAACTGGTAGGCTGCACACTCAAGTGCGCTAGCCGATTTAAAGCATTTACTGTTTGTTACTGTATCTATTTTTTATCTGTTTGTGAAAAAAACAAAAAAACAAAAAAATCCTTGTTTTCCTGCCTTTACTGAACTAGAATAGTCCAGTCTTCAGATTTTGCTGATCTCTGGGCTGTGTCATAGTTCCTGTGTTGTCCATATCCTTATTTGGATAGGAGGAAGCTTCTTTGTTCAACAGTGGGAGTGGGGAGCACTGAGCAGCCTATTTGTCCCTAAAGGAGTGGTTCCAGCCCAGCAACTTGTAGTTTATTTGCCATTTTGGGCCATTTCCTAGCTCTTTCTAACCCCCTGCTATAAAGCCCGCTTTAGCGCACTTTTGCGCTTGTATACGACTCAGCACAGCTCCTCGTGGTGTTCTGCAGAGTTCTACAAGCAGCAGAGAGTGGAAGAGTGACTTTCCATTGCTTTATAAATATTTTTTCTGGCTTTCTATTTTCGACTGCTGTATTTTGCCTAAAAGCGAATTTTTATTACTAAACTAGCTCTGCAAGTTGATTCACTGTATTTCTGTTTGTTTCTAAACTGTTTTGCCCTTTAAAAGTTTGTTTTTTGCTTAAATTAACTGGTAGGCTACACACTCAAGTGCGCTAGCCGATTTAAAGCATTTACTGTTTGTTCCTGTATCTATTTTTTATCTGTTTCTGAAAAAAACAAAAAAAAATCCTTGTTTTCCCGCCTTTACTGAACTAGAATAGTCCAGCCTTCAGATTTTGCTGATCTCTGGGCTGTGTCATAGTTCCTTTGTTGTACATATCCTTATTTGGATAGGAGGAAGCTTCTTTATTCACCAGTGGGAGTGGGGAGCACTGAGCAGCCTATTTGTCCCTAAAGGAGTGGTTCCAGCCCAGCAACTTGTAGTTTGTTGGCCATTTTGGGCCATTTCCTAGCTCTTTCTAACCCCCTGCTATAAAGCCCGCTTTAGCGCTTTTCGCTTATCTGACTCAGCACAGCTCCTCGTGGTGTCCTGCAGAGTTCTACAAGCAGCAGAGAGTGGAAGAGTGACTTTCCATTGCTTTATAAGTATTTTTTCCTGGCTTTCTATTTTCGACTGCTGTATTTTGCCTAAAAGTGAATTTTTATTACTAAACTAGCTTTGCAAGTTGATTCTCTGTATTTCTGTTTGTTTCTAAACTGTTTTGCTCTTTAAAAGTTTGTTTTTTGCTTAAATTAACTGGTAGGCTACACACTCAAGTGCTCTAGCTGATTTAAAGCATTTACTGTTTGTTACTTTATCTATTTTTTATCTGTTTGTGAAAAAAACAAAAAAACAAAAAAATATCCTTGTTTTCCTGCCTTTATTGAACTAGAATAGTCCAGTCTTCAGATTTTGCTGATCTCTGGGCTGTGTCATAGTTCCTGTGTTGTCCATATCCTTATTTGGATAGGAGGAAGCTTCTTTGTTCACCAGTGGGAGTGGGGAGCACTGAGCAGCCTATTTGTCCCTAAAGGAGTGGTTCCAGCCCAGCAACTTGTAGTTTGTTGGCCATTTTGGGCCATTTCCTAGCTCTTTCTAACCCCCTGCTATAAAGCCCGCTTTAGCGCACTTTTGCGCTTGTATACGACTCAGCACAGCTCCTCGTGGTGTCCTGCAGAGTTCTACAAGCAGCAGAGAGTGGAAGAGTGACTTTCCATTGCTTTATAAGTATTTTTTCCTGGCTTTCTATTTTCGACTGCTGTATTTTGCCTAAAAGCGAATTTTTATTACTAAACTAGCTTTGCAAGTTGATTCTCTGTATTTCTGTTTGTTTCTAAACTGTTTTGCACTTTAAAAGTTTGTTTTTTGCTTAAATTAACTGGTAGGCTACACACTCAAGTGCTCTAGCTGATTTAAAGCATTTACTGTTTGTTACTTTATCTATTTTTTATCTGTTTGTGAAAAAAACAAAAAAACAAAAAAATATCCTTGTTTTCCTGCCTTTATTGAACTAGAATAGTCCAGTCTTCAGATTTTGCTGATCTCTGGGCTGTGTCATAGTTCCTGTGTTGTCCATATCCTTATTTGGATAGGAGGAAGCTTCTTTGTTCACCAGTGGGAGTGGGGAGCACTGAGCAGCCTATTTGTCCCTAAAGGAGTGGTTCCAGCCCAGCAACTTGTAGTTTATTGGCCATTTTGGGCCATTTCCTAGCTCTTTCTAACCCCTGCTATAAAGCCCGCTTTAGCGCGCTTTTGCGCTTGTATACGACTCAGCACAGCTCCTCGTGGTGTCCTGCAGAGTTCTACAAGCAGCAGAGAGTGGAAGAGTGACTTTCCATTGCTTTATAAGTATTTTTTCTGGCTTTCTATTTTCGACTGCTGTATTTTGCCTAAAAGCGAATTTTTATTACTAAACTAGCTCTGCAAGTTGATTCACTGTATTTCTGTTTGTTTCTAAACTGTTTTACCCTTTAAAAGTTTGTTTTTTGCTTAAATTAACTGGTAGGCTACACACTCAAGTGCGCTAGCCGATTTAAAGCCTTTACTGTTTGTTCCTGTATCTATTTTTTATCTGTTTGTGAAAAAAACAAAACAAAAAAAAATCCTTGTTTTCCCTCCTTTACTGAACTAGAATAGTCCAGTCTTCAGATTTTGTTGATCTCTGGGCTGTGTCATAGTTCCTTTGTTGTCCATATCCTTATTTGGATAGGAGGAAGCTTCTTTGTTCACCAGTGGGAGTGGGGAGCACTGAGCAGCCTATTTGTCCCTAAAGGAGTGGTTCCAGCCCAGCAGCTTGTAGTTGATTGCCCATTTTGGGCCATTTCCTAGCTCTTTCTAAACCCCTGCTATAAAGCCCGCTTTAGCGTGCTTTTCCACGATTTTGCACGAAGTTGCGCATAGCGCAGCATTGGGCAGTGAAGTTGCGAATAGCGCAGCATTGGGCAGTGAAGTTGCGCATAGCGCCTCATTGGGCAGTGCCGGTTAATCAAGTTTAAACTATTTCTGGCTCCGCTAAGTCTGCTCTTCAGTTTTTCCCTTAGAACCGCTCTTCTTTCAATCTAAACAGTCTATTCTCTATCTGAAAAGCCTTGCACCTGCTCCTAAAGCATTTTTACACAGGTAAAGCACTCTTAAACAAAAAGAAAGCACTACATCCACCTACAATCCCCTTGAGTACCCATTTCCCTATAGGTCCTTTCTGACTCAGTTACACAGCAATCCCTTACACTATTCTAGCATGTTGAAGGGTCAATTACTGGCGTCCTCTCCAGTTCAGCTGGTGAATCTGGGAATCTTGAGGCAATGTTACAACTGCCTCATGTACACAGACAACCCTCTCCTCCTCCCAACAAATACAAATATATGTGAGAGATGCATCTATATAGCCAAACTGGAGGCTGAGCTCCCTCGACTCAGTACTGGCAAAACCAGTCAGGAGGAGAAGGTAACCACACACACCACAAACCCAGTCTCACATAGAGCTATCACAACTACAAACCAAACACATAAACACACAAAAACATACTCGGAGGCTCTAATTAAAAATCTACCAAAACAACAGAGGCCTCCAAAGCAGACATCCAAGCAACCACTACCTCAAAACATAGCACATGCAACACATAGTTCACAAAGTCAGTCTGCCAAACAGTCACAGCCCTTTAGGCCAAACAACATGCCTGATACACTTGTAATAGGTGACTCCATAGTCAGACACACTGACGTCCCACTCACCAGACTAAACAAGGAAAAGGTTACAGTAAGCTGCCTGTCAGGCGCTAGAATCCACCACATAACACAAGCACTCAGGTCACTCCAAAGCAAGTACAAATATGACTCAGTCATTGTCCATGCCGGTGTGAATGACCTGAGACGTACCTCCCTGGACTACATGAAAAGAGACATAGAGGAGCTCTCTGATTATGTAGCCCAGGCCGGTATGACCCTGACCCTGAGCAGCATCTTACCCTCACCAAGAATGATGCCACAGTACAAAGACAAAATGATCAGCTTTAACAATTGGCTCAATTACTGGTGTCATTCTAAGGGGATCCAATGTCTGTCTGCTTGGGATGACATGATTGACAAGCCATGCTGCTTCTCAAGGGATGGCTTGCACCTGTCACCCCTGGGCTTACGGATATTGGCCAAGGCTCTTGCCACCCCCATAGTGCCTTTTTTAGGCAAGGCTCAAAAGACAAATCCACCTCCCTAGAAAACACAAGTGGAAAAAAACTAAGGGTAATGCTGCTCAACGCCAGAAATCTAAACCTCAAGATGCATGCTCTCAAAGCCCTCCTCAGTATGGAGAACATCGATGTCTGTGCAGTGACTGAAACCTGGTTCAAGGCTCCTAAGACCACCCCAGCACTACCAGGTTATACCTCATATCATGCTTTTCGGCCTCAAAACCTGGACCAAACCACAAAAGGAGGGGTAGTATTCATATTCATCAAAGATACCCACACCTCCAAGTTAGTGGCAACGCACGAAGCATCGGAGACCATCCATGTGCAACTAACCGTAGGCAAAACTGCCCTACAGTTTGTAGCATGCTACAGACCACCCTCTCAAACTCAGGAACCCCACTCAGCCTTCCTGAAGACACTGGAGAGTGTGAATGTCTCTCCAAATACCATCATATTGGGAGACTTCAACTACCCAAACATAGACTGGGAGCATTACTCAAGCCCCAACACCCTAGCCCAAAGGTTCCTAGAATTCATAAACTCAAATGTGATGGAACAACTACTCACCACTCCCACAAGAGGAGATAATACACTAGACCTGATCATCTCAAACATAGGGACACAATGCTCCACATCGGAAGTATACCCCTCATTGGTGAGATCAGACCATAAATTAATCTCACTGGAAATCCACATCCCGTCCCCACCCCCAGCACAAAAGACCACAGTGAAGAATTTCTCAAAAGCTGACTTCACATTTCTTAAGACTGAAGTGGTATCCTTCAAGGCCCCTGGGCCAGTGGAAACCACAGCCCACACCTCTGAATCCTTTATAAACGCTTTCTATGGACACCTTCAAGAATGCATGGATCATGCAATCCCAAATAAAACCAATACCCATTCCCCCAAAGGCAGGCGTCCTGTCTGGTGGACCCCAGCCATTAACAAGCTTTACAACAGGAGGAGGAAGCTACTACATGGCAGAGCAAAATCCTCAAAAGGGAAGGCATCTCTGATCAGTACTAGCAAAAACTACGATCACTCATAAAATCATCCAAGGCCAACTTTGAGAGAAAAATCGCAAAAGACACTAAAGACAATCACAAGGCCTTCTTTAATTATGTTAGAAACCTGGGTGGAAAGTCCCAGATATGCCCAGAGTTAGTCCAAAATGACAAAAAATACACTGAACCCACATACATTGCCAACATACTGGCAGACAGGTTCAGTGCAAATTCCCCCCTCCCCCCAAAAAGAGAAATATCTATCCCAGCAGAGTGTAGCCTCCCTGACATCTCAGATGCCCAGGTGAGAGCCGCCCTCTCCAAAGCTAAAAACACAGCATCAATGGGACCAGACAGTGTCCCGGGTTGCGTGCTACATGAACTCCAAGAGGAACTAAACCCGCACATAAGGCTGCTGTTTAATCTCAGCCTTACTACAGGATATGTACCCAAAGAATGGCGTACAGCAACAGTGGTCCCACTCCACAAAGGAGGTGCTTCTACGGACCCTGGAAATTACCGCCCCATAAGCTTGATGAGCCTGGTCTGCAAAGCTATGGAGAGGATCATTATGGAACTCATAAACAAAGACATTGGGGACCTACAGACACTGGATCCTACCCAATTCGGCTTTGTCAAGGGCAGATCCTGCCTTTTGAACCTGGTCGACTTTTTTGAAACAGTCACTAAGGCCATTGATGAGGGTAAGGCAGTTTACACAGCCTACCTTGATCTTGCAAAAGCCTTCGACACAATACCCCACTCGGGCATCATAGACAAGCTCACCAGCTTAAATATAAACCCATATGTCATAAGATGGGGTGCATACTGGCTCAAGGACAGAACCCACAAGGTCAGAATTGCTGAAGCCATGTCAGACTCTAAGCCAGTCACAAGTGGTGTCCCACAGGGCTCGGTCCTGGGACCCCTCTTGTTTGGCATTTATTTTTCCGAGGTGCAAGCAAACATAGGAGGATTGTGGCTGACAAAGTTCGCAGATGACTGCAAACTGGGCACCATAATTGATACTCCAGCGGACACAAGCATCCTTCAGAAAGGCCTCATAGAAATGGATAACTGGTGCCAAAGCCATGGCCTTAAACTGACCGCCAAAAAATGTATAGTCATACCCTTTGGGAAAAACAAAGTACCCACAAATTACCACATAGGTGGTAATCCATTAAGTATGGAAGAAGTAATCAGGGACCTAGGGACCCAAGTTGACAGTAACCTCTCATTTGACACTCACATTGCCAAGGTGGTTAGGAAGACCTTCTATATTACCCACCTTATCATGAAAGGATTCACATCTAGATCAAGAGAGGTCATTGTGCCCCTATACTCTTCCCTTATCAGGCCCATAATTGAGTACAATGCCCCATTTGGGATGTACCTTACCCGACACCTGCAGCAGTTAGAAAGACCCCAAAAGTACCTCACCAAGAGGATCAAGGGTCTCAAACATATGTCATATGCTGCCCGGCTGAAGAAACTCCAGCTCTATTCAGTCACATACCGCCTACTCAGAGGCGATCTATGCCTGACGTACAAGGCCATGTCCAATCCGGAATTAATCTACATGCTCCACTTCAGAAAATCCAAATCCACCAGAGCCATGAGAGTGAGAGATTTGAACCTCAACACAGAAATAAATAGGACGTTCTGGAGGGACGGATTCATAACCCAGAGGCTGCCTACACTCTGGAACAGAATCCCAGTCCATGTTGGGCAGAGCCCCTCACTGACTCTCTTCAAGAGAAATCTTGACGAGTGGATGGGAGATCGTAGGTTTACCCTGGGGGGTCATCTCTGTGTCACTACTAGACAGAGGCACAGTAAACTAAACCCTAAATGGGCATAGTATTCTCATTCCAAGGGGTGGCGAAAGCCACACAAACTCTGGCTAGGCTTATAAATGCCCTAGGGCAGATAGCCTAGTATGAACCTATTAACCTAAGAGGCCCCTGAGATGACCACTGTGATGTAATGCAGTTAACCCCACCACAAGTGAACATGCAGATATTGCAAAATAGCAGAGAGTAACAGTTGTGTGCATGGTCACATGCATGACCTTAACATGCCTGTGGTACTGGTGAGTCACAACAGGCAAATCCCATACTCATTGGCTTCAGGCTGCTGTCCCACATGTAGACCAGAGGTACCTATGTAGTTGTGGGGGACAGGTATTGTCAGCAGACTCACATTTGGCATTGGTACAAAATGAATGATACGTGTCTGCACAGGTACAGTACAAGCTACAATAGTACACAATTTGCTGTCCCTCACCATAGATATGCACTCGTGCATTACTAAACCCCACCCACAAATGCAGTTTCAACTGACATATGCATCTAGACACTCTATTGAAGACAGTATGACTGCTACATGAATAAATTAATGTGCACTGGGGCCTTACCTGGATGCTCTTTGCCTGTTGCCTAGGTGCCACCCACCTCCACGACTGGTGTTTCATGTGTTGGGTGTTGTATGGGGGCTACACCAAGGTTGGCAAGGAGCTCCTCTGTTGCCGTAAGTGGGGCTTGTGTGGCTGGACCCCCACCCATAGCAGTATGATCCCTGGCCAGGCAGCAGCCCTTTGATGAGCATGATGTATCAGGTCAGTTGCCCGATGCCTGACCTGATCGTATGTGCACCCATGGTGGCCCAAGGTGTTCACTCTGTGGACAAGGTTGTCCCACGGGGCAGTCCACACCTGCAGATGTTGTCGTCTCCAGCTGAACAGCACTGCACGGTGATGTATTATTGCTTCAGTAATAGCTGCAGTCTCCTCTGCAGTGTATGCCGGCTGACACTGAATGGCACCTGGAAGTCATAAACAGGGGAACAAATCACAGGACCTCAGACATTTCCCAGAGTTATTTACAGTGCCAGCACATCAATATTGCCTATCATTAGCCACCACTTACAACCACATCACACCCCAAGGCCTAAGATAAGGTATATGTATGTGGTGATAGACAACATGCAGGTGGTTGGTGTGACAGATCAAGATGCAGAGGACAGGAGGAAATGGAGACAGATGATCTTCTATAGTTTCCCTAACAGAAACAGCCAAAATACAGATAAGGAGATGTTGTAATGTCAGTCTTCGCAGGTTGCCAATGATTTGCCAGACATAACACAACTCTATGAGTAAATGACTACAAATATGAGGCACACATATGGTCAGTGTGCACAACACTGGACAGTTGAATGGTATGAGCTCATTATATCACATGCAGTTCAACACACACATCTGCAACAGTATTTCACTATGCAAATACCCTGCATAGGTCACTCACATTTCTGAGACAAACATGTATATCATTGTTGTATTCACAATTAACATATGGATATCTATGACATACCATTAGCTGGACTAGCAGTGTCACAGTCAGTATTCCTCAATGCACACTCCAGTAGTAGTCATATGTGACCCATCCTTTCCTGGGATGACTCAGGGGCCTGAGCCGTGATCTATGTCACTGCAGACAGACCCGGTTGCTATGACCATAGGTTCTGATCAGCAATATATCCATACAGCAAGTCTTGTTGAGACATATTTGTTGAACTTCCTATTTCCCATTATCACGTACCCCCTACTGCATTCTATTACATGCTTACTTGTTTGACATACTTTTTTTTATCCAAGTATGGCTGGTTTTATTCCAATATGTATTCTCTCTCTCTCTCTCTCTCTCTCTCCAGAACAGCTGTGGTGTTATTCCTATAGCCAATGGCATGGCAACACACTCCTATAATTGAGTACTTCATGTGGGTGTTGCCCCTTTTCCTTGCCTGTGAGGAGGACTTCATGGAGGTGTGTGAACAACAGCATCACAGAGGGCAGTTGGTAATACCTCTCACAACGCAAACTGTGGAGACAGCCCAACAAACTGGGGGAGAATGTCCCAGACATAGGGACAGAATGTAAGTATTCCTATTATACAGTTTCTGTGTGATGTTAAGTCTGACAGTGTTATGTGGTTGACATAACTCTCATCCACAGAATGACCATATTTTGGACTCTCATGTTTGGTGTATTCCTCAGACATTTTTTGTCTTTGTAAAATTAGTAGCATACTATGGGGATTACAGTCAGTAAATGGGGTTGGGAGGGTGGCCTAATGGTTAAGGTGCTTGCCTTGCAAGCGCAAAGTGCAGGGTTTGAGTCTCACAAGGGATAATTGGCTAGGCTTAAAATGGCGCTCAAGGGCAGTTAGCTTAGTACTAATCTATGAACCTCTATGAACCTCCAAAAAAAAATGGTATCATCCATTTGTGTTTCTGACTTCATATCCCTCAGAAAATATATGTTACAACAAGCTGTGTTACACCAGCAACTGTCTCAGTTTATAACAGCAATATATCACATATGCCCCTGTTTTTGGGCCTCTGTCCCCAAGTATGTCAGGCTTTGTCTGGATGGCATGCAGTAAGAGGGTGATAGGTTAGGGTATATCATTATTTAGTGCCTTCATTCCTGATGCCATCCCAGGGATGTATCAGACTGCCAGAAATGTTATGTGTAAGAGGCCTTATATATGAGGACAAAGCCTAAACATTCTGTGGGACTCTGAACAGTTGAGAGGTCTGTGTATTTCTGGCAATTGTTGACAGACTGTCAGGATTGTGTAGCAGTGTAGTGTGTCAATGTTATTTGGCCTGTGCAGGGAGGGGGTAGATGTATGTGTTATGGCTCCTTTTCTATCTGCCTGTACATGCTGCTCCAGTTTATGGTGGTCTATTGGCTGTATATGTTTGTAGGGGAAGTCTGAGACATGTCCCATACCATGGTCAGGCATCAGACTACTCTGTCAATTGGGCCAGTATATGTAGGGGTAGTGTGTGAGTGGCAAACATGTTGAGATGTTTTTGTTCACACAGTCCTTATACTGTACTGTTCATTTGGCTTACTGGTATGTCACTGTGACTGTGGTGGAATTGGTTGTGGGTATGCACTTTCACACTGGTGTCTGTTTTTCAGTGCTGTTACATCCCTGTATTGCCCAATATATTTGCAAATACATGTGTAATTCCCCATAGCGGATTTGTGTTAGTATTGTGTCAGTCTGACTGTAGTTTGGACGGTGCTTGGTGACATGCTTAGCACTAATTTCTTTAAAAGAAAGGAAAAGGGGTGATGGGAAAGTGGTGAAAAAGGGGCACTCAGAGAAGGACGGGTGTAGGAAGGTCCATAGCTGTCTGTTTCTTATACAGCAGCAGCTGTGCATTTGTGCAGAATTTGGAGGTGAATTTGGACACTCAAACCCCAGAGAGAGGGGTGAGGAAAACAGAAATGTGTTGTCAAGCGAATTGGATCAGATTACATGTGTCCAGTGGACATGTGTACAAAATGGACAGCTATGTATGGGATGATATTTTTGGGGGACAGATGTCCTTTTCTTTTTTTTAAGGTGAGAGTGGGATGTTGGGGAAGGATTGTAGGTATGTCTGGGCAGGTAGGTTTGTTAGGGAGACATATAAAACAGACAAGACAGCAGACAGGGGTGGTATATGACACGTGAGGGGGTAAACACTTTTGATGGGGAGGGTGGTTGGGAATCCAAAGCCCATGAGCCCCCATATGGTTACAGTGGGACTGAGATCTTCACCCATAGGCAATCACCTCTGCACCTTCATGGCCCTAAAGGTGGCTGTGCTGGAGGCTGGACAGGAGGGGTGGCCTGCCCCTTGAAGTGTGCCAGACAGCCCTCAATCCAGCACAGCTGCTCTCCAAACTCGGATCTGACTGTGGGTGATGGCTTCCTGTCTGCACCCACTCCCAGGGGGGAATGGGCCCCATCCCCTGTGTCAGTTCCACCCAAAGGTGGTGCTGGACCAGCAGATGACGGAGATCTGGGTTGGGTCCCAGACATGCTTGGGCCCAGTGTCATGGCCAGATGAGGTGAGACAGGTAGATCCTATGGGATCTGCCTTCCTAAATGCGCTATGCTGTTGAGGTTTTACAAAATATGTTGGTTAGTCATGAACAACACATTTCAATATTAGTTATAACAGCATGCATGAGTGTTCCAATTAACCCCATAAAACAGATTTGAAACAGTTGCATAGCAAACAGAACACATGCATAAATGGAACAACAGTATGCATTGTAACAGCATGCCAGTAACACTGACACCAACAGGCAACCAACAATGTTATTTTAACAATGTATGTTAACATGCAAGCAATCAAACATATTAACAATAATATGACACAAGTCCCACCATTGGGTTGGAACACAATATACCCATAGTATACGAGTAATAATTATTGATGCAGATGGGGGGGGGGGACAGAAAATCCATTAACAACTGTTTATGCTTCTATTTTCCACAACAGTACTGCTCAATACTCTATGGGTCTGCCCTCACTTTACATCTACCTATGGCCATAGCTTCTGTAGTGCAAACATACCTATTAAACTGTCAGCCTGGAATGGTATGAAGCAAACTGTAACAACTCTGGGTACATGACTAGAGGAGACTCGTACATGTCAGGGTTACACATCTGGCACATGAGTGGTACCCTGAACTGCTGTTATGTGAGTGTGCTATAGGCATACATCAACTGGTTTCCTATCTGTGTCCAGGATTATTGACAGCAGTGACCACTAGCCATGACAGCATGACACTTGAGAGACATGTATCAGAAACATACCTCTCAACCTCTTAGAGCATGAGACCTGGACAAAGTCATACATACAAGTGGGACAAAGGCCCATAAATATGGACAATTTTTAGATATTACTCTTACAAACTTAGAAATGTGATAAAATTACAGGTGTTGCATCTGCATGGCTTTTCTGATGGATATGACATCTGACAATTGGATGTCTATCATTATTTTCTAACTTCAGTCTATAATGGTTTGCCACTGATTTGCCATAACACCACTACTTTATGTAAACTGGACCACAAATCTGAGACAAATATATGGACATTCAGTGAATATCTGTAGAGTTGAGAGGTATGATTCATGAAGTGCATATTGTATGTACTTACCCTGCTGTCATTTGCAGGCATGTGGTGGGACAATTGAACAGTTGTACACAGTTTATTAGTATATCCTTCATACAGCTACTAGCAACATTTACTTACCTGTAAATCCTGTGGGGAAAATATCTGTTAACACTACCTGACTGTTTTTACATTTATTCCTGATTCCTTGTGTGCAGTACCACTCCTTGGATTTAAACCATTTCTGGGTGTGCAAAAGTAACAACTAAGCCATTTCTTATTACACTGAGCTACTGGGGAACTACTGTCTCTTGCTTCAATGATTTCTGCCTAATAGTCTCTTAGTTTGACAGTCTAAACTTCTAATTCTGTGATGCATGCATGACAGATAGTTATTGTACTGTGCATTACTTGTTTGGATTACTATAACCTGGAAAGCAAAGGTTAACACAAGGCAATGCTGGATGGAACACACTTTCAAACTTGATATATTACTATTCAGGGTTCAGTGCTTAGTGCAATATATATATATATATCACATTTAATTTATATCTTGTTTTACAGCTACACCATCTACAGTTTCTCCTAACACCTTGTTCACAGATGCACCTCAGTTAATGTATGCTGTCACAGCCATATTTTCTGTGAAGAACCTGTATACATTCTATATATGTCTACAACAACAGAATAAACACAACAGTTTTTTAAAGGTCTTTATTGGACTTCAGTATTTGTCAGTTATACTTTTTTATTTATTCAGTTCACACAGTAACAGTAAACCTACTAGCAGTAAGCAATGTACTCCTTCTTAGCTATTTTAACCAAATACTGCTAAATAGATTTGTACTCACCAGCCTGTCTGCGCAGCCTCAGCAGTCTGTCACCATGGGCTTCAACATTCACAGCACTCTCTGCTGCAGCTGTAGGAGAAAACAATACACATTATGCATATCTGTCTATCACATTCTCAGGCTAGTGTTTGCTACAAACTACTTGATAGTGATACTTACTCACTACTGGAGCATTCTGGGCCCATCCATCTTGGATCCACTGGTCCAAGAGTGACCCCTTCCTATGCTTTAGGTTGGCATAGTGGTGCCATACCTGCTCATCAGTCCAGGGGATGCCAGTAGCACTGGTGAGTTCACTTGTGAGATGGTCCCAGGCCTCTGCTTTGCATTGGGAACCCTGGTACTGGCCCTGCAGCAGTCTTTCCTCGGGGTTTTTAAGAAGGAATTCAGCCATGACCCTAGACTCCCAAATACTCCAGCATTGCACCCAAAAGCTCACTCCCTCTCCAATGCCAGCCAGTGTATCTGCACAGATATAACAGATTATGGCTGTATTCCCACCTGCGACATTTAAATAGTGATATTCCCACACTTTGCTGTCATTGGACCATTTTGAAAAGGTTACGCTCCGCTAAGCAGTGCACAAACCTACTGAGCTGGTTTTAATACTGCTTAAAGGAGAAGTCATTGAGCAGTATTTAACTATGCGCAAATCCACTTAGCTGAACTACCTACTGCTTAGCAATTACATTTTAGCAATGATTACAGTTGCTAAGCATAGCTGGGCATTGCTAATCACTGCTCACTTTTGATTTTTTTACATATATCAGAGGACTGGTTTCATTTATTAAGTGTATATCATTTATTTTACATGACATCCCTCTATGTGCTTTCCTTACATTGGCAAGGGGTGTGACTATACTGTATGGAGCACTTGTGTGCACATGGGTGGTTTCACATGTTATATGCACTCACACTTACAGTGTACACCAGCTACACTACCCTTGTTGACAAAAAACAGTTGCTACATAATTTAAATTTACAAAAATAATTTTAACACTGCTTTCCCATAGAAAATTAAGCTGCCTGTCTTGGTACTCAAACCATGAACATCTGTATGTAATGCCAGGACTTTAACCACTACATTATTTCAGGTTCCTATCACTTAGTTGAACTTTTAGAAGTTCTAACCTCATATGGTTGAGACCATAAGTTAGAATTTGTAAAAATTTGAGCATTTCAGTGGAAATCTCCATAAGCAGAGGTTTCTATTTTGTTCAATGGGGTGCGATCTCGGAGTTGGTATATTTAAGTAGCAGGGGGTGCAGGGGGGCTTGCCCCCCCTGCTTAAAACAGTTTATTTTGCTTTCAGTTTTTTTTTTATCCATAATCAAAGTTTTGTAACTTCAAACATAATGGTTCGAACATTACATGTTCGAAATTATAAGACTTTGACTATGTGATATAGACCCATTATCGCGGCTTGAAAATTTAACTTGTATATTTGTATTTATCTCCTAATGGATGTTTAAGCTAAGGTAAGCAGTGGGCAGTAAAGCGCACACCCGCTTAGCTACAATTAAACATTCCGTAGCCTAGAAAAAATATATATAATATTATTATAATATTATTATGTTATATAAGTGAGTATTGTGGTGTTCTGACAAATCATTAAGGACTGCAATCGGGAAATAATGGCATTCATTTGGCTTTCAGGGTTCTATCTTTCAGAGACTCCTGCTAATACATATCCTTTTTTCTATCAACTTTCTAAGTGTGTGAGCGCAACTTTTCAGAGATGTCCCTATTTTATTGCTTTTTTGCCCCATTATTTGTGCCTTTGTCCACATGGACTGCTGTCAGGGAATATTGGCATACATTTGCTTTCAGACCTCTATCCTTCGGTAATTCATGCTAATGCATGACCTGTTTTCTATCAACTTTCTAAGTTGGTGAGGTAAATATGTATGCTGTGTCCCTTTTGAGGGATTTATCTCCCATTATTTGTGCATTTGCACAAATTTCCTGCTTTAGCAGGTTGCGGAGGTGTCATACAGCACTTTTACAATGCAGGGGTTGTGTCACAGAACCTGTCACACACCCCCTGCACTGCTTTCCTGATGCTGTGTTTATTTCAGTGCCCATGGACACTGAAATTATCATTTATTTAATTTCAGCGTCAATGGACACTGAAATACTGGCATAATATTAGAGTAATTTTCTAATATTATGCCAGATCCTATTAGAAAGTGCCACACAACACTTTCTGAGTGCAGGGGGCATGTTCAATGTCCATGCACTACTTTGACACACCCCTTGCACTCATTCATGGTTCGTGTCTGTATAGGTTGAATAGCAGCGCTCCTTCATGAGTATGCAAGGCGCACTGCTATGCTATATGGTCATGAACCACTCTGTGCAAGAATAGTGCTATTCTTGCACAGAATTTATTGAATCCCAGGGACTATGTTCTGTAGCTGTTAACAGATATTTATTTCTTTATTATTATGGTAAATCTGATGAAGTCTTTGACGAGACGAAAACGCATGGTTTTAACAGCGTTTATTTGATACTATATGTGAATAAATTGTTTTAGCTGGTTGATTCTCCTGGGACTTTCTCTTTTTTTGGTTTCTTTATTATTTCTTTATTTTATATTTGTTTACTGGGAATGTCTGACTGGGTCAGAGATCTTTTTAAACACTTTTAACATCAAGCTATAAGCTTGTGCTACAATAACTAAGAATTATACAAAAAAAGAGAAAACATTTTAGCCACACAGTTAGTACACATTGTACATTATTAAGAATATGACATACTGTACATAAACAAGACTTTTAACAAAAGTCTTAATAATATATTATTTTGATTTAATGGATATTTCTTCATGGATGGCTCTTAACAAAAGTCTTACAACTGCTGGCTCAGTATACAAAGGATCCATGCTGTCTGTGGGCTGCCTATGGATTTTGAGATTTTTCTGAGGCTTTCTGTAAGCTATTCCATTGTTAGCTTGTGCAGTATTTTCATGTGAAATATATGAAAACTCCTGTGGTGTGCTGCTGCTGACTTTGGACTTCCATTTTATAATTATGTTATGTAAGTGGTTCTAAGCCTACATACATATTCTAAAGATATTGTAACTTCTAATTATTTTACAACTGTTATGTATGCAGGAACTGTTGTTAGTTTTTATACGTCACATTAGTATTTGTCACAGACAGTGTTTTACAGACTTTTGCATTGCACAGGAATCATCTGCATAACTGGGCTCACACAGGAATACGATCATGTGCTTATCACTGTCTATCAGATGGCTCACCATCCTAGAGGGTGACAATTTCTCCCCACAGGAAAATGACATCATAATCGATGCTCTCTGACAACAAGGACGGAGACTCCTTGGCCATTTTGGGAATACAGTCTGTAGAAATGAAATCTGGAATGACCTCACCAACATGATAAATGTGATTGGAGATAACAACCGATCACATGAAGTCTGTTGATGATGCTGGTCAGACATGATTCTCAGTGCAACCAACAGGTGAAGATGATATGTGAGATCGAGGGATGGGACTTGTGGTGGACCATAACTGACCCCCCCAATAACATCTAAATATTTCTGGCCTCCCTGCATACAGCAAGAGGAGAGCCATGCATACCCAGGGATGGGATAGAAGCTGGAGTTCCAGGCCAAGCATGTATGTCTTTCTTTTCTTGACATGGCTATGTACAGAAAAAAATCATTCATATTGCTGTAGCATGCATGTTCATGTATTGTCATTTTTGATTTACATCATCAGATTTGAGCTGTGCATACAGAGCCACAGAGGGAGAAGATGATAAACCTAAGTTTAATGACATGTATTCATACAACTTAAGCACAGACAGAGCAGTCCAGACAACATGTCTAATGCTGTCTCCATTAATATTCACAGGTCCATCAACTTCTGGACAACACCAGCGAAGGGAAGGTGAATGTCTCCATATTGTGTTATTGTGACCACTGCCTTGTTATTGCCTCAACCTCATTTCATGGCACTGCTGTTTACTGCCATATTTATTTTATTTATTTTATTTATTTATTTAACATTTGTTGACCGGGAATGTCCGACTAGGTTTCACAGAGCCTGTTTTCAGTGGAGGCCCGGGGAGAAATGCTCCAGATGCATGTTTTTGGAATGTGGGAGGAAACCGGAGTACCCGGAGGAAACCCAAGCAAACACAGGGAGAACATGCAAACTCCACACAGAAGGCACCCCAGCCGAGAATCTAACCGGAGAACCTCTTGCTGTGAGGCGACAACATTAACCGCTGCACCACTGTGCCACCGCCATATTGTTATTTTACTAACATTGTACACTAATGGTACGATCAGTGGAAACCCAAGCCATGCAAATGCAAGTTCAGACAGACCAGGTGTGCTACTGCAACAGGTTCAAAGTTTCCATCAATGTGTAGTTTCAGTGTGACATATGACATTAATGTCACTGTATTTTAACACAGCTTCATCTGGCCTACAGGTGCAATGTCCATTACATGAGTATCTGCAGACCCTGTTATTCTGTTGCATATGTGATGCTGTCAGGATTCTTTTGGCTAAATACATGACTGTGTTGCCAATCCTTTTACTTTGGCACTGCAGGATCTACACTACAAGCCACACCCTCTCCACAGCGGGAGTCTGTCACTACAAGCCATACCCTCTCCACAGCGGGAGTCTGTCACTACAAGCCACACCCTTTCCGCAGCGGGAGTCTGTCAATGGTAGGTATTAACTATGTTTCATACCTCTTATTGTTGTTACTCCTGTTGTTGTCCTCCATTAATACTGCGTCCTTCTGCCCATTCCTGACTGCATCAGCCTCATCAACTGCACACACGGGGTGGTATGTGCATGTTAAACCTTCTGTATGTTTTAACTTTGTTCAAATGCTTAATGGTGACAATGATGTGATCAATAATGCTGATTTTCTTTTACTGCAACAGTTGAAGTTCATCCCTCTTCAACAGTACTGCCTTACCAGGAGGACTTGTCAGGTGTATGTTTTGTTTGTATTCATTACATATGTATGAGTGGATGGGAGATCATAGGTTTACCCCAGGTATCACTTCTGTGTCACCGTTAGACAGAGGCACAGTATACTAACCTCGAAAAAGGGCATAGCAAAATTCATTTAAAATGGGTGGTGAAAGCTAAACACACTCTGACTAGGCTTATAAATGCCCTAGGGCAGATAGCCTAGTATGAACCTATGAACCTATGTATGTACATTGTCTATGTAACCTAATTGTATACTTCATGTTATGTTAATTCTGTGAGGCACACATAGATAAGACCTCATGCAAAGTCATTATTATCTGTAACATTGCAGTGAGATATATGTGTCATATGTCTTTGATGATATGCAGCATGTGATGTAAGCCTTTTGTCCTGATCTATGTCTCTTCTTTTAGCACATCAACTACCTGTATCCTCCAATAACCCGTCCACTGATCCCAATGTGGGATCTGATGTGTCTCAGTATGGTAGCATGGCCCCTAGCATACAAGACAAAGATTTGGCGATACAGTCCGGTCTTGATGGGTGACAGTCATGTGGATGTGGAGGGAATATTGCCCAACCATTCTTACAATGAGGGGACATCAGGTGGTGGACAAGATGAGGCCTATGAACAACAGATCCATTTTGAGATTGCTGCTCATGTTGACAGTTCAGATGGGTCAGCAGTGGAAGTCCACATGACTGTCACCCATCAAGACCGGACTGTATCACCAAATCTTTGTCTTGTATGCTAGGGGCCATGCTACCATACTGAGACACATCAGATCCCACATTGGGATCAGTGGACGGGTTATTGGAGGATACAGGTAGTTGATGTGCTAAAAGAAGAGACATAGATCAGGACAAAAGGCTTACATCACATGCTGCATATCATATCATATATGAACAACAGATCCATTTTGAGATTGCTGCTCATGTTGACAGTTCCCACAACACATTGATACTGGCTGTCACAGTAGACATAGGCACACAGCTGGTGTGCATGGCCAAGTGTCAGTGGGTGTTCGTCCACTCCTATAGGTAAATGAATGTTCCCAGCAACATCATGGACCTGACAAACATGCACTTGCATGTGCCACAAATCATGTTGCACACCAGCTAGAAGTGATGCATGAAGGACAGAAACATAGCCATTGTGAGGTAATGGCATCATTGACTGCTCAAAATGAATGTATGCCAGGTCTGGCATGGTCAGTACAAACCCTGACCTCTACAGTACTTCAGCAGTGCTGTAGTACAAACAGGGTTCTATGTGCCCTGACTGTGCTCAGCTGATTGCAACATGAGAGAGGCAGGCTACCTCTCTGCAGAAACTCCATTGTCCATTGAGCATCAGCGTCTATGCTCCAACGTCCACAGACTTCCACTGCTGACCCATCTGCTGTGGTCCTGCCAGTCCCAAGGAGACCTTCAAGTCACAGTCATGCTCCTTCACCTCAACATTAGTCTCCTCTGTTGAGAGACCTAGGCCATCTGTTCCTGTGCATGGTAGGGGCAGACCAGACCATGGTGTGAGACATCAGTGAGGTTGCCCTAGACTGCATTAGAGTGAGTTCAACAGTTTCAGAAACATAGCTGACTTCATGCATTGCATTGCATTGCTAGTTAACTGTGATATATTTTTTTGGTGATATTAAAAGTAGTTCTGCATTCTATTCTGTGTTGTTTCTTATTTTTCATGTTATTATATTGTACAGATAAGAATGTGTTGCACTGATGTGTGAACTTTATTGTTTTCCATACACTGATGCAACAATCTGAGTATGCATGCATACCTGTGTCAGCTGTGCTCTGAAACTCCAAAAACCCCACCAAGGAGTGCAAATCACAACCGTTTATTCACAAAGGGTGAATAAACAGTTGAGATTTGCACTCCTTGGTGGGTTTTTTGGATTATCAGTTGTGCTCTGAGATGATGATCCCTGTTTTGACACATTTGCATATGATCATGTTGGAATATGTTATGATTATGATATGTGTGATGCTCAGTGGGTATATCTAGTGAGTACCTGCCATTAGATGCAATATGTGTTGCTGTGGTGGAGCGACACCTGAACATCAATGGTCAGTCTGTGTAATCATGAACATCTGGCTTGTCCTGACTCAAAGTTGTGAGTCAGATGCTGCCGTGTTGCCTGGGCCTGCACTTGTGGTCACACCCTATGTTACCACCTGTGTCTCCTGCCCCCTGTATCATCCTGCTCCTTCTCTAATACCTGTGTGATGCCCTCTTCAGACATCTAGGAATCATGGGCTAGTTCACCCCCACCTGCAGCTGAAAGGCCACCATGTGCTCTGGTTAGCATGTTGTGCAGCATGGTGCACACCATTATCATCTGTGCTGCCTTCTCAGGTTTGTATTGCAGTGCACGTTAGCATGTTGTGCAGCATGGTGCACACCATTATCATCTGTGCTGCCATCTAAAGTGCATTGCAATGCACCCCGAGATGTAGCCAGACATCTGAACCTAGTTTTCAGTACACCAGGCACATGCTGTATGGTGTTCTAGTTATTGCATGTGCTGTCTTTTAGGCCTCCTGGGCTGAGTTGAATGGTTCACTGTATGTCATTAGCCATGGCTCAAGTGGACAACCACAGTCACTTGTTGTGGAGAATAAAACCATATTTGGTCAGCATGGATATTGCTGTGAGGGTTATCCTTAGCTTCCATCCTAGCTATATTCCTGTACTTACCTAGCAGTAGTCCTCCAGGTATTTTACCTTGCTAGAATACAGCTGTCAGTCCACTTTCCATCCAAACGGCAGCATCATGGACACTTCCAGGGCATGTTGCTATGATGTTTGTTATTGTGCCATCTGCTGCACATACAACCTGGCAGTTGATGGATGCTCAGTCTGTTCTCTTTATGTATTGATCTGTTTCAGGATGTACTCATGTCTTGAAAGGCATGTGTGTGCAATCTATTTCACCAAGTACATGGAAAAAGTTTGTGATGCTGTAACATTTGCACATTACAGTTCTCCACTCCATGGGGTGGATGGAAAGTGTATGTAGTCATCTACATAGATACACATTCCTTTCAGAAATTTTGACAGGATTCAGCTGGCAGCTATCTGCGGCATGCCTCATCAACTGCACACACGGGGTGGTATGTGCATGTTAAACCTTCTGTATGTTTTAACTTTGTTCAAATGCTTAATGGTGACAATGATGTGATCAATAATGCTGATTTTCTTTTACTGCAACAGTTGAAGTTCATCCCTCTTCAACAATACTGCCTTACCAGGAGGACTTGTCAGGTGTATGTTTTGTTTGTATTCATTACATATGTATGAGTGGATGGGAGATCATAGGTTTACCCCAGGTATCACTTCTGTGTCACCGTTAGACAGAGGCACAGTATACTAACCTCGAAAAAGGGCATAGCAAAATTCATTTAAAATGGGTGGTGAAAGCTAAACACACTCTGACTAGGCTTATAAATGCCCTAGGGCAGATAGCCTAGTATGAACCTATGAACCTATGTATGTACATTGTCTATGTAACCTAATTGTATACTTCATGTTATGTTAATTCTGTGAGGCACACATAGATAAGACCTCATGCAAAGTCATTATTATCTGTAACATTGCAGTGAGATATATGTGTCATATGTCTTTGATGATATGCAGCATGTGATGTAAGCCTTTTGTCCTGATCTATGTCTCTTCTTTTAGCACATCAACTACCTGTATCCTCCAATAACCCGTCCACTGATCCCAATGTGGGATCTGATGTGTCTCAGTATGGTAGCATGGCCCCTAGCATACAAGACAAAGATTTGGTGATACAGTCCGGTCTTGATGGGTGACAGTCATGTGGATGTGGAGGGAATATTGCCCAACCATTCTTACAATGAGGGGACATCAGGTGGTGGACAAGATGAGGCCTATGAACAACAGATCCATTTTGAGATTGCTGCTCATGTTGACAGTTCCCACAACACATTGATACTGGCTGTCACAGTAGACATAGGCACACAGCTGGTGTGCATGGCCAAGTGTCAGTGGGTGTTCGTCCACTCCTACAGGTAAATGAATGTTCCCAGCAACATCATGGACCTGACAAACGTGCACTTGCATGTGCCACAGATCATGTTGCACACCAGCTAGAAGTGATGCATGAAGGACAGAAACATAGCCATTGTGAGGTAATGGCATCATTGACTGCTCAAAATGAATGTATGCCAGGTCTGGCATGGTCAGTACAAACCCTGACCTCTACAGTACTTCAGCAGTGCTGTAGTACAAACAGGGTTCTATGTGCCCTGACTGTGCTCAGCTGATTGCAACATGAGAGAGGCAGGCTACCTCTCTGCAGAAACTCCATTGTCCATTGAGCATCAGCGTCTATGCTCCAACGTCCACAGACTTCCACTGCTGACCCATCTGCTGTGGTCCTGCCAGTCCCAAGGAGACCTTCAAGTCACAGTCATGCTCCTTCACCTCAACATGGTGTTGTCACCCTATTAGTCTCCTCTGTTGAGAGACCTAGGCCATCTGTTTCTGTGCATGGTAGGGGCAGACCAGACCATGGTGTGAGACATCAGTGAGGTTGCCCTAGACTGCATTAGAGTGAGTTCAACAGTTTCAGAAACATAGCTGACTTCATGCATTGCATTGCATTGCTAGTTAACTGTGATATATTTTTTTGGTGATATTAAAAGTAGTTCTGCATTCTATTCTGTGTTGTTTCTTATTTTTCATGTTATTATATTGTACAGATAAGAATGTGTTGCACTGATGTGTGAACTTTATTGTTTTCCATACACTGATGCAACAATCTGAGTATGCATGCATACCTGTGTCAGCTGTGCTCTGAAACTCCAAAAAAAAAAAAAACCCACCAAGGAGTGTAAATCACAACCGTTTATTCACAAAGGGTGAATAAACAGTTGAGATTTTCACTCCTTGGTGGGTTTTTTGGATTATCAGTTGTGCTCTGAGATGATGATCCCTGTTTTGACACATTTGCATATGATCATGTTGGAATATGTTATGATTATGATATGTGTGATGCTCAGTGGGTATATCTAGTGAGTACCTGCCATTAGATGCAATATGTGTTGCTGTGGTGGAGCGACACCTGAACATCAATGGTCAGTCTGTGTAATCATGAACATCTGGCTTGTCCTGACTCAAAGTTGTGAGTCAGATGCTGCCGTGTTGCCTGGGCCTGCACTTGTGGTCACACCCTATGTTACCACCTGTGTCTCCTGCCCCCTGTATCATCCTGCTCCTTCTCTAATACCTGTGTGATGCCCTCTTCAGACATCTAGGAATCATGGGCTAGTTCACCCCCACCTGCAGCTGAAAGGCCACCATGTGCTCTGGTTAGCATGTTGTGCAGCATGGTGCACACCATTATCATCTGTGCTGCCTTCTCAGGTTTGTATTGCAGTGCACGTTAGCATGTTGTGCAGCATGGTGCACACCATTATCATCTGTGCTGCCATCTAAAGTGCATTGCAATGCACCCCGAGATGTAGCCAGACATCTGAACCTAGTTTTCAGTACACCAGACACATGCTGTATGGTGTTCTAGTTATTGCATGTGCTGTCTTTTAGGCCTCCTGGGCTGAGTTGAATGGTTCACTGTATGATGTCATTAGCCATGGCTCAAGTGGACAACCACAGTCACTTGTTGTGGAGAATAAAACCATATTTGGTCAGCATGGATATTGTTGTGAGGGTTATCCTTAGCTTCCATCCTAGCTATATTCCTGTACTTACCTAGCAGTAGTCCTCCAGGTATTTTACCTTGCTAGAATGCAGCTGTCAGTCCACTTTCCATCCAAACGGCAGCATCATGGACACTTCCAGGGCATGTTGCTATGATGTTTGTTATTGTGCCATCTGCTGCACACACAACCTGGCAGTTGATGGATGCTCAGTCTGTTCTCTTTATGTATTGATCTGTTTCAGGATGTACTCATGTCTTGAAAGGCATGTGTGTGCAATCTATTTCACCAAGTACATGGAAAAAGTTTGTGATGCTGTAACATTTGCACATTACAGTTCTCCACTCCATGGGGTGGATGGAAAGTGTATGTAGTCATCTACATAGATACACATTCCTTTCAGAAATTTTGACAGGATTCAGCTGGCAGCTATCTGCGGCACGCCCACAGCATCCCCCATGTGTGTCTGGAATGTCCCAGATGCATATACACCCAGACTGAGACACACTTTGGTTTCAAGGAGAATTGGAGTTCCTTGCAGGGTCTGCACAGGCATGTGTGGAGTACACATGCTGCAGACAGCATGCATCGGTTGGCTGTCTAGTTGGTACCTGTCAATTATTTTCAGGTCTGACAACTGGTTTAGTTGTAGTCTTACTCTGACACTAGCTGGCTGCCTTCTAGGGTTCAACAACATGACTCACAGTTTATTAATTGCTGGTTGCATTTTTATGTTGTTTTTTCTGGCATTACTATGAAATTCAGCAAAATCCATAGTAGTAGCTTTTACTCCTTGAGGTCTATAAAGCATACACTGAGGATTTTAGAAGCAGAGTTGGCATGGCAGTTTATCACATTTAAGTTACACTGGGTGCACACAATGTGTTTTGAATCAGACGAGCATGCACAGATTCCATAATTATCCTATACTGAATAGCAAAGTAGTCTATGTGGCTTCAGCATGTCTTCTAAAATTGTATCCACAGTAGGTGCACATAAGTCTTTCTTCGATGTGTTGAGCTGTCCACAAGTAGCTTCCGCAAACTTTACAGAATCTGGCCCAATGGGTTCTTATCATCCAACACCAGCTACACCTCCATCTTACTTGTGTGTGACTATTTTTGACAAATAATTAAGTTGTTTCCATTTTAAATTATACGTTTTACACTTCTGATCAAGAGCCATACTGACCGTTGTTTACAGTTTGTTACACATTTTATGTATACCCACCTCAGTAATGAATTATATTACACTGCCTTTGCATAACATCCAGCTTACCTTTTAACTGTATTCATCTTTCTTCATATCTCCTTTCTTGTCTAATGCACCTACCTGTATAACTGGCATTATGAAAACTGAGAGAATTTTGTTAATTATTTTGGGTTTTGAAAATATATTCATTGATCTACATCAGGGTTAGAAAATTGCAATATAGTGAAACATATTTGCTTTTTTGTTGTTCAATAAAGGCTTAAAGGCATGCATATCCTTATCAGTGAATACATGACAGTCTAAAACCTAAGAATCCCTACAGGCATCAGATGTAAGACATTTTTGAGCAATAACTGACACATTTTACTTAATAAGAGAAAATGCCCCTTCATGACAACAGATTAGTGAATATTCCAAAGTTGCAAACACATTTGACCATTTTTTTTCTCCTGACAGTACCAGGTTTTCAGGTAGCTTTCTATGTGAAATAATTGATTCTGTAGAAAATTATTTCTTCCACATTTTTCAAATACCTCTTAATCCACTGGTGGAAATCAGCAAATAGAAATAACCTACGAACTCCATATTTAGGAATTTCATTTGTGAATTAATGATACAAATAAACACACAGGCATGGACAGTAATGTCATTCTAGCATGCCACTATATGAAAATAATGATTTCTCTTATCTAACTTCATCTGTAAATTATAGGTTATCAGTTTGCAGATTAATACAAGTCTAGCCCATAACCAGAGGTCAGAATCAAACACTGTACTATATATCTGTGAGGTTTACACCTTAACCATTATGCTAACCCTCCCTCCTAAATAAAGAATCACTACTTTTTTTGATAGGCACTATGGGATCTTTTACACTCACTTGAGCTACCACCAACTCAAGCAAATAACACCTCAGTTTAATGTTTCATCTTAAGGATGACACACTCAGAAATACAGCACACCCCCTTTATGCTACACTGCCACATCGGTAATCACTCTACTTGGTGTGGGATTAGAACCAACAGGCTTTTACACCAAAGGTGAGTGTGCTATCTATTGTACCACTGACACTGAAACAACTAAGCAAGTACTTGCTTTATTATAACTTGGATGTCTATTCCATGAATCAGACACTCTCTCAGAGAACCAATTAATACATCTCTCATTCCGGTATAATCTTTTACATTGCTTGTCCTATGATTTTCTACCACTCTTTGGTAACTCCAAACACTCACAGAGATAGCTGTCTCCATATGCCTTATGTCACCTCTTAAGTATGTATATGATACACTGTACAAGGTCAGTCTTCCAACTGCAGCTGTGGATGAAGTAGCCCAAGAACCCCAGGTGTCTGAAGAGGACCTCCCATAAGTATCAGAGAAGGAGCAGAACGACACAGGGGGGCAGAAGACACAGGTGTAGGAAATGTAGGGTGCGACCACAAGTGCAGGCCCAAGCAACACGGCAGCATCTGACCCATAACTTTGAATCATGACAAGCTACATGTACATGAGTACACAGATTAAACACTGATATTCAGATGTTGCTCTGCACAGCAGCACAGATTGTATCTAATGACAGGTACCCACTAGATGTACACACTGAGCATAAAATGTAACAACATAATCATAACGTAGAACATTATGAACATCTGTCACAAAAGGGAACAACATTTCAGGGCACAACTTGACAGGTGTATGCATACAGACTCATATTGTTGTAGCTATGTATGGCACACAATAAGAGACACACATCAGTGCAACACATTCACGTATGTCCACTGTATAAACAATTCAGTACATAATGCAAAACTGCTGTGAATGTCGCAATACAAATTTATTACTGTAAAGTATGGATAACGCATGTAATTAATGGAGTCAGCTATGTTTACTAAAACTGTCAGGATCACCTGGCTTCAATGTTGTCAATGAACGCAGACTGATGACATTGTCTGTGTTCTGTACAGAAGTCATAATCACCCTGGGGTGAGAATGACACTACCGGATGTAGAGGATCGACTGTCACTGTTACTCTGACGCAGTGCAGGGCACCCACACTGGTGGCTTACACCATGGTCTGGTCTGTCCCTACCATGTATGGAAACACTTTGCTCAGGTTCCTCCCCAGAGGAGACTGATGGAGTGACACCAGCATATGGAGGTGAAGGAACATGACTGTGACCTGACTATCTGGTCATAACTGCCAAGCCCACAGCAGATGGGCAGCAGCAGAAGTGTGCATGTTGGAGCACAGATATTGATGCACAATGGGCAAGGCTGGTTCTGCGGAGACAGGCCTGCCTCTTCCATGTGGCAATCAACTAAGCATAGTCAGGGCACACAGAAACATGTTTGTACTATGACACAGTACTGACATAGTACTGTAGAGGCCAGGGATTCTACTGACCATTCCACAGATAACATACTTTCATTCTGTGCAACCAATGATGCCATTACCTCAGTGTGTCTGCACTCCTCTCATTATGCAGTGCACTCAGCAGGTGTGAAACATGATCTGTGGCACAGGCAAGTGCATGGATGTCAGATCCATGACATTACTGGGAATGTTCATTTGTCTGTAGGAATAGGCAGACATCCTCTGACACCTGCACATGCACACCGGCTGCACGCCTACATCTACTGAGACAAGCAATATTAATGCATTATGGGGAACTGTCAACATCAGCAGCAGTCTCAACATGGGTCTGCTGTTCAAATGTCTTATCCTGTCCACCTTCTGATGTCCCCTCATTGTCAGAATGGCCAGACAAGTTTCCCTCCACATCTGAGGCTACAGCCACATCCACATCACTGTCACCATCTGGGCTGGACTGTATCACCATATTAGTGTCCTGTGTGCCAGGGGCCATGCTACCATACTGAGACACATCAGATCCTACATCATTATCACAGGATGGGCTAATGGGGATACAGGTAGTTGATGTGACAGCTGAGACAGATCAGGATAATGTGCTTACATCACATGCTGTGTATCATTAAAGATGTTTGACGCATATATCTCAGTGCAGAGTTACAGATAATACTGGCATACCATTAGTCTTTTCTGTATATGGGTCATAGAATTTGTATAACAGTGGTCAACAATTAGGTTACATAGCCAACACACGTGGCATATGTGATGAATACAAACATAACACAGATGTGACAAGTCCTCGTGGGAAGACAGTGTGGTAAAACAGGGATGAACTTCAACTATTGTAGGGAAAAAAGTCGCCATTATTATTCACATCATTTCCAGCATGGACCATTCCAACATCATTAAAACATACGTAGGTATTACACAGACATACCACTTTGTGCACATGATGATGATGATGATGATGATGATGATGATGCAGTCTGCCCCTTTAATAGGTAGAAGGATATAGTATTAATGGAGGACAACAACAGGAGTAAGAGCAATGGCATGTATGAAAGACAGGTAATAGCTACCACTGACCGACTCAAGAAGTTGGGAATTCATGTCTTTTACTGTAGATCTTGCAGTGCTAAAGAAAAGAGAAAGATAAGATAGTCATGTATGCAGGCAACAGAATACTGACAACATGACATGGAAGTCACAGTAACAGTGGCTGCTGATACTCATATGATGGACATTGCACCTGCTGGCCAGATGTCCTGTGTAGAAAAACAGTGATATTAATGTCATGTATCACAGCTCTGCTACACATTGATACAAACTATGAACCTGTTGCAGTAACATACCTGTTTTTTTCTGTGCTTGCACCTGCATGGCTTGGGCCCTTACTGGATGCACCTGTAGTGTACAATATTAGGGAAATATCAATACGACAGTAAACAGAAGTGCTGTGACATGAAGCTGAGACAATAACAAGTAGTGGTCACACTAACACAGTATGGAGACACTCACCTGACATCCCCTGGTGTTGTCCTGAAGTAGATGGACCTGTGAAGATTAATCCAAACAGCATTACACATGTTGTTTGCACTGTGCTGTCTGTCATGCAGTTGTATCAGTACATTTCATTACACTTATGTTCATCAGCACCTTGTGTGGATCCGTGTGCAGTTCAGTTCTGCTAGTTATAAATCCAGAATGACAATACATGAATATGCACACAGCAGCAATATACAATGATTTACTCTATAGTTATTTGTGTCATGCAAACCAAGACATGCTTGTTTTTTAATACCGCTGGAAAATATTGGAACCTGTTGCCATCAGATCTAACTGTACTTCCCTCCTTCTCACTCTTTAAACAAAGGCTCAAGCAACATCTTGAAACACACTGGTTATGCCCCCGCTGTTACCCTAATTGTCTGCTTTCTCTTTTGCCATTTTCTCTATACTGCCTTCCCTCACCTTTTAACACTACTTACCCCTGGGTAGTGGTAACTGCCTTAAATTATTGTTGCAAATAGGAGATGAATTAAACTGTGAACATATTGTAAACAACCTCACATATCTTAATGTAAGAGTGTCTTATTCCTTTTAGGTGTTGTGTTTCATAATTAGCATACTTCTCTTTAGCTAAGGCTCTCTAATTATGGTTAACACATTTTTTCTTTATATTTGTCTAAGTAATTCTTTTTGAATATTGTGTTGCTTAAATACTATGACTTTGTAACTACTGCCCTCTCATTATTTGTATCATATTGTTTTTTCTCTTATATTTGTACATTATAAACTTTTGAATGTTACTGTGGAGCTTTTCTCCCTGGGCCTCTGCTGAAAATGGAAATATATCCAGTTGGACCAGCCCAGTTAACAAATGTAAAATAAATAAATAAAATGTTCACCCTGGAGTTCCTGCTTCTATCCCATCCTGGATATGCATCGCTCCCCACTAGCCATATGCGGGGATGCAAGTAATATTGTGGTCTCACTGGGGGTGGGGTCAATGGTGGGCCATGACTGGTGGCATCCCCTGACCTTTCATACCATCATAACCTGTTGACTGCATGAAGGATTATGTCATTGCAGCATCAGCGACAGGCCTAATGGGATCTAGTGTGACCTCCAACTGCATTAATGATGCTGATGATGTCAGCCAACACTTCATTCCTCCATACCATATTCCCTGCCCATCCAAGGAGTCTCTATCAATGTTGCCCCAGAGCATCTATTATAATCTCATTTTCCTGTGGGGAGAAATTGTCACCCCTGGGTCTGTTTGCCATCTGAAATACAATGATATGCACATGTTCATACTCATGAGGGCTCTCAGTTATGCAGATGTTTATGTGGACAGCTCAAGTCACCATAAACAGTATGAATTCCTGTTCAGTGAATACTCACTGGGACATATAATAATGTGACATATAAAAATGTACAACGGGTCTATGTCAATTCTTCGAACGCTCACAATTTCGAACGTTACATGGTCGAGACCAAATGTCGAAATTGCAAGTGTTCGAAGATTGACTTTCAATGGCACCGTACAGTGCAGAAAGGGAGAATTTCCCTTTTCTGCACTGAAGCGCAGTCTCGGAGTTGGTATATATAAGGAGGGAGGGTGTGGGAGGTGAATGGGGACTTGCCCCTCTGCTCACACTGTTAAGGTGTGTTTTTCTTTTTTTAATTTTTTTTTTTTTTTGATATTTGAACATCCAAATGTCAAACATTTTGGATGTTCGAATATTTAACATAGGCACTGTATAACAATGCCTGCATTCATAACAGTTGTAAAATCAGCATAATTTGCAATATCTGTAGAGGCTGCCTGTGGGATTCAAGCACATTACACTACATATTTGTTAAATGGAGAACCAAAGATAACAGCATCATGCCACAAGAGTCTGGATACATTTCGCATTAAAATATCAATTGAACAACTTACAGAAAGCACTGGAAAACCTCAGTATCCATAACAGCCCCAGAGAGTATCGATCCATTTCATATTGAACCAGTAGTGATAAGATTTGTGTTAAGAACCATCAATGAATGAATAAATATCCATAACAACAAAAGGACATAGTACATATGGATACTGTCTGAGTCCATAAGTTTCTATATGTCCACCACAGAGTGTATGGAGTCATCTACAAAACTTATGGATAATCCGTAAATCTGTCTTTATGTACTGTTCACTTTTGCTATGCAAATCTTTCTATACAAATGCATATGTACATTAATGCATGCGCTTAATGCAGATGGCAACACCTGTATGCATATGGTTAAATCCAACAACACACTCTAGTAAGTTGGAAACATTTGTCTTAATGTACACATTGTCCATAAAAATAAATCTAAAGAGATACATTTGAGAATGAGTAATGTTAACACAGGTAATATCTCCCAAAACAGAAATGCTAGCAGGTGCCAGTTTACTTTATCAGTTACCTATGACTCAGGTATAACTGAAAGTAAGAGCATCTATTGTGCATCTATCTTTTAAGTACCATACATAATTAATGAAGTTTATTAAAATTCCAGGTTTTGGAATCCTATTTGCACACATCCTCTTAGGTTCACGACATTTGATGCATTAACCAATAGGTCAGTGGAATGCGAAGGTGCTCTCGCAAGTACCTAATAAGTGTCGATAAATGGTATCACGTGTAGCATGTGCCCGTTATCTTCCAATGATCTGATAACATCGCATAAATGTCACTTTTAAATACTGATTTTGATGCATTTATAGATCAGACCCTCGCTACCTGGCAACTGAGTGGGACCTCAATGAACATTTTTTTCAAATTTATTACATTTCTCCATTGTAGTATTGACATTAACTGAATGGCTACTTTCAAGAGGCTTTGACGTGCCTGGGCACTCAACTTGAACAGGAGAAGACTACCCAGATTCTGACCGTCTACACTGGAGTAGCATCGGATGAGAGCCAGACCAAGGAACTTTGCAATGATTGAAATTTGGAACCAGACTGCGAGGGATCATCAACAACACAAGAGGACAGTACTGGACTGGAGTGCAGGTACACCATCACTATGATGACCTCCATCAGAGGGACACAGAGGAGCGTCATTGGAGGGTCACTGAGGTGCAGAGACAGCTGTTGGATGGCGACAGTAACTGCAACAATTCTACGTATACCTGAACATTCCTATAGAATTTAGAGATATAGCTGTGTCCCATATATATCAGATATATGGCTTTTATAACCATTAATTAGCTGTTCTGGCAATGAGCTCATCTTGATAATTATGAAAACATGGTGACTGCTCTCCATATAAGTATGGATTCTATACCCATACTGTTAATTTATTTAATAATGTTTATAATATACTGAACAGTGCAGATGTACGTCTGTTTTACAACATATAAGGATATAATTTCACACAGAGAGTATAGTCATGTATCACTGAGGCCTATAGCACCTAGGCTGCTGATGTCTATGCATTTTGTAGTTATCCATTATACTACAAAAGCATGTCCTTCTCTAGCTGCAAATGTGTGAATAGTAACTCATTAACAATTTCTTTACTTCATTCCTCTTAATAAGTGAACATTCTTTCTACAGTCTCATTTGTTTAAGCCAAGAGGAATACCTGTCTGACTGATTACATGTTTTCAGTTATGTGTTGATAGCCATTATTTTTTTTTAGATTATAATAGCCAATAATTGTTGAAGTTTCTCTATTCATCCGTTATCCACAGGAATACTGATAAATGCACTCAGTACATGTTTGCTAAGAAGAAATGTGTGTTATCTATTATCTTGGTCTATAAAGAAACCAGCCAGCATGCCAATATTTTGACATGCTGGTGGTTCAACTCCACACAGGGAGAACATATCATTATATTGTTATCTTTGTTTATTTCACAAATTGTCAAAAATTCTTCTCTTATAGGTTCATAGATTATTTATTATTATTTTTTACATGTATGTACTGGGAAAGTCTGGTTGGGTTTTAGCCCATTTTCAGCGGAAGCTTGAGGAGAAAAGCTCCAAGACAAATCTTAGCAAGTAACATGCTGGAGGGACAGGTTCATAACCCAGAGACTGCCCATGCTCTGGAATAGACTTCCCATACATGTCAAGCAGAGCACTTCACTGGCCCTCTTCAAGGGAAATCTTGATGAGTGGATGGGAAATAGAAAAATCATCCTGGGGATCACTCCAGTGGCTCTACTCGACAGAGGCACTGGAAACTAAGGTCGGGTGGCACAATGCCAGGGTAATCCTATGGTCTAGGCTTGTAAAGGTCCCAGGGCCATTAGCCTAGTACACACCTATGGAGCTATGAACATACATTGTAAATTATAGTGTACCAAACATTTCACATCATACATATCGCAGAACATAGTGTAATAGACACATCACAGTGACAACAGGGAAGGAAATAAATACATACAGTAATTTATGGAAACATAGTATCAACGAAGACACATCACAGTGAGCAACAGGGAAGGAAATAAATACATACAGTAATTTATGGAAACATAGTATCAACGAAGACACATCACAGTGACAACAGGGAAGGAAATAAATACATACAGTAATTTATGGAAACATAGTATCAACGAAGACACATCACAGTGAGAAACAGGGAAGGAAATAAATACATACAGTAATTTATGGAAACATAGTATCAGTGATAAGTAGCTTATGGGACTAAATGATGTAGAGAGGCAGTGTAGAGCAGAGAAGCTGGAGATGCAGAGCAGGAAAGATGAATAAGAGGGAGAAGTACTATGGGAAACATTAGCACAAGGGGAGAGTGGTTATAGTCGGTTTGTGACTATATGGCTGTAGGAAGGGAGGGAGATGGTGGAGGCATAGGGAAAGGTAAAATTAATTAATACTAGGTAGAATTTATTGTATTATATACAGGTAAAAATTCATCAGCTGTTGCAGTAGTGTGACATGGATAGATAGTACGGAAGACAGAAGGCTTAACCAGGGCCTGTGCAAGACCAGAGCCAGTGGTTAGGTAGTTCTTTAGAAGGCTTTTGAAGTGAATAAGATTAATTGTACATATAATATACTGAGGGATGCTATTCCACACTTTAGATATGTAGTTGGAAATAGAGAGTTGCCAGCATTGTTGTTAGCCCTGGAGATCTGTAGTAGGGATTCATTTGAGGAGTGGAGAACATGAGAATTTGTGTAAGGTTAGATCAGCTGTTGGAGATCTGGAAATTTTTCTGGCTGGTGTATCAGTCTAAGAGCAATATTGAGCTGAGTATAAGTTAGGCAGTGGGGTAGTTCTCGTTAGTTAAGTTGTTTTAAGGCAAAGCAGTGGTGGGTCCTATGAGGGGAGTTAGTTTCGAATTTTGCTTTGTTATTGTACCATGTTTCAAGTTTTGTTAAATCAGTTTTATTTAAATTGGTGAAACTTGGGGAAGCATATGGAAGGGTAGAAGGAAGATGTGTTCTAGCAATTGCCTGTCTTGTATTGCTAGTTAGGAATGGTGTGAGTGTGAGCCTAACTTCATATGTGTGTTTTTGATTATCTGTGCAAGATGTATATCAAATTCCATTTTATTCTCTATGATGACACCTAGTAATTTTTGCTTGCAATGCTGTTGTTACTGTGGTGGTGTTGGAGGAGTTGACTTGGAACAAAGATGAGGAGTCCAGGGATTTGCCAGTGGAAAAGAACATAATTTTTATTTTACTTGAGTTAAGAATTAGATTCAACAGCAGTGAAAGACTGTTGTGTAGTAACTTTGAATTCTTCTAGCATGGCAGCCACACAGATTAGTGTGGAGTCGTCAACATACTGAATCATTTTATTTATTATTTTATTTATTTTACATTTGTTGACCAGGCTAATCCAACTGGATATATGTCCATTTTCAGTACAGGCCCAGGGAGATAAGCTCCACTAAGCAGATAATACACTATACAGATAATAGCAGTATCATGGAGGCAAGATGTGTAGCAGTGTGAAGTCTATTAGTGGAAATAGTGAAATACAGTCATCCAAAAATTGAGCCCTGCTATGCCCCCATGGCAATAGGCAAAGGGGTGACAGATCTTGCTGCTATATAATAGCCTGCTGATTACTGGTTAGATAACTGTAAAACCAGGCAAGAGATGAGTGACTGAGTTTGAGTGTGGAAAGTTCTGTGAGGAGTTTGTGGTGGGCGATGGTATCAAAAGCTTTTGAGAGGTCTAAGAAGATGGAGGGAATAATTTTGCCATTGGTACTATGATTTGGGTGAAAGCCATATTGTGTATTAGATAGAAAATTATTAGAAGGAAGGTAGTCCATTAGCTGGGTATGAACACATTTCTTGAGGACTTTGGAAAGTGGTGATAAGATCGCTATAGGTCTATAGCTGAAGAGCTCAGTAGAGTGCAGTCCTTTATGCAGTGGGATGATGTAAGCTATGGTCCATAGTGCTGGAATGTAGATTTCAGATATTAAGCGATTCATGAGAATGGAAATTGGGAAGGAGATGACATCTGCAGCTAGTTTAAGGAATTCATTAGGTAATTTATCAGCAACAAGGGTTGTTGTTTTAAGTTTACTGAGTAATTTATTTATGGTGTTGGTTTGGATGGGCTTGAAAGAGAAGAAGTTTATGCTCTCGTTGGGTGGTACAGGGATCATTGAACTTGAAACTTTGAAATTTGAAAACATCAAATGCCCACATAAGCGATTTCTTTCCTTGGGAAATAAATCACTTGGCCATCCTCATCAGTTTACCATTTTCCCTGCTGTAGTGCGATCTCTGAGTTGGTATATTTAGCTAGGGGGGTTGTGTGGCGTTAGCTCCCATATTGGGGGGTGTGGGGGGGCAAAGCCCCCCACTTTGTAGTGTTTGTGGTTATTTGTTGGTGTTTGTATGGCAAGTTCATAGGTTCATAGGTTCATAGGTAGATACTAGGCTATCTGCCCTAGGGCATTTATAAGCCTAGCCAGAGTGTATTTGGCTTCCGCCTCCCTATTAGATTAGCCTACTCTGCCTCTGTAAAGTAGATCACAGAAGGTACCCTTTTAAGATTAGTTTACTGTGCCTCTGTCTAGCAGAGACACAGGAGAGTTCCCAGGGGTGAATTTGCGATTTCCCATCCAAGCGTCCAAATTTCGCTTGAAGAGGGTCAGTGAGGGGTTACGTCTAACATGAAATGGGATTCTATTCCAGAGTGAGGGGAGCCTTTGGGAAATGAATCTGTCCCTCCAGCATGTCCTATTTATTTTGTGCTGAGGTTTAGGTCCCTGGAGCGTGTAGCTCTAAGGGACTTGGATTTTTTGAGGTGGAGCATGTCCATTAATTCTGGGTTTGACATGGCTTTGTATGTCAGGCATAGATCACCTCTGAGTAGGCGGTAAGCAACTGAGTAGAGCTGGAGTTTCTTTAGTTGAGCTGCATAGGACATCTGTTTGTAACCTATGATCCTCTTGGTGAGGTACTTTTGGGGTCTCTCCAGTTGCTGCAGGTGTCGGGTAAGGTACATCCCAAAAGGGGCATTGTATTCAATTATGGGCCTGATGAGTGATGAGTAGAGGGGCACAATGACCTCTCTTGATCTAGATGTGAACCCTTTCGTGATAAGGTAGGCTATATAGAAGGTCTTTCTAACCACTTTGGCAACGTGATTATCAAAGGAGAGATTACTATCTACGTTGGTCCCCAAATCTCTAATTACTTCTTCCGTACTTAATGGATTACCACCTATGTGGTAATTTGTGGGCACCTTGTTTTTCCCAAAGGGGATGACTATGCTCTTTTTAACATTTAGCTTGAGGCCGTGGCTCTGGCACCAAGCATCCATCTCTGTGAGACCCTTTTGGAGGATGCTTGTGTCAGCTGGAGATTTGATTATGGCCCCCAGTTTGCAGTCATCTGCGAACTTTGTCAGCCATAATCCCCCCGTGTTAGCCTGAACCTCAGAGAAGTATATACCGAACAAGAGAGGTCCCAGAACTGAGCCCTGTGGGACACCACTTGTAACTGGTTTGGATTCGGACATGGCACCTGTGATTCTGTCCATGTGGGTTCTATCTCTGAGCCAGTTTGCAACCCATCTTGTGATATAGGGGTTGATATTTTAGCTGGTATGCTTATTTATGATGCCCGAGTGGGGTATTGTGTCTAAGGCTTTTGTGAGGTCCAGGTAGGCTGTGTGGACTACCTTGCCCTCATATATGGCATTGGTAACGGCTTCAAAGAAATCAACTTGGCTTAAGAGGCAAGATCTGCCCTTAACAAAGCCGAATTGGGTAGGGTCCAGTGTCTGGAGGCTCCCAATGTCTTTGTTTATGAGTTCCATGATAATCCGCTCCATAGCTTTACAGACCAGACTAGTCAGGCTTATGGGGCGATAGTTTCCGGGGTCCGTTGTGGCACCACCTTTGTGGAGTGGGACCACTGTAGCTGTACGCCATTCTTTGGGTACATATCCTGCAGTAAGGCTAAGTTTGAACAGTGACTTAATGTGAGGGTTAAGTTCTTCTTGGAGCTCATGTAAGACACAGCCTGGGACACCGTCCGGTCCCATAGATGCTGTGTTTTTGCTTTGGAGAGGGCAGCTTTCACCTGTGCATCTGTGATGTCAGGGAGGTTACATCCAGTTGGGATAGGCGTTTGCTCCTTTGGGGGGGAAGGGGGGTTTGCGCTGAATCTGTCTGCCAGGACGTTGGCTATGTCTGTAGGTTTGGTATATTTTGTACCGTTATGCAACAATTCAGAGCATATCTGGGAGTTTCCACCCATGTTTCTGACATAAGTAAAGAAGGCCTTGTGATTATCTTTAGTGTCTAGGGCAATTTTTCTTTCGAAACTGGCCTTTGATGATTTTATGAGGGATCGAAGTTTCTTGCTAATACTGATCAGAGATGCCTTCCCTTTTTGGGATTTTGCTCTGTCATGTAGTAGCTTCCTCCTTCTGTTGTATAGCTTATTTATGGCCAGGGTCCACCAGACCGGTCTCCTGTTTTTGGAGGAGTGAGTCTTGGTTTTATTTGGGATAGCACGATCCATGCTTTCCTGCAGGTGCTCATAGAATGCATTTGTAAAGGATTCTATGGATTGGGCTGTATTATCCTCTGGCCCAGGGGCTTTGAAGGATTCCACCTCAGTCTTGAGAAGTGCAAAGCTGGCTTTTGAAAAATTCTTTACAGTGATTTCCTTGGCTGGGGGTGGGGACAGGATATGGATGTCCAGGGAAATTTGTTTATGGTCTGATCTTACCAATGAGGGGTTTACCTCTGGTGTGGAACATAGAGTCCCCATGTTGGTGATGACCAGGTCCAATATGTTGCTCCCTCTTGTGGGAGTGGTGACCAGTTGTTCCATTGCGTTAGAGTTTATAAATTCAAGGAACCATTGGGCGAGGGTGTTTGGGCTTGAGTAGTTTTCCCAGTCAATGTTTGGGTAGTTGAAGTCACCCAATAACATAGTGTTTGGAGGGACCTTCATATTCTCCAGTGTTCTCAGGAATGCCAAGTGGGGTTCCTGTGATAGGGAGAGTGTTCTGTAGCAGGCTGCAAACTGAAAGGCAATTTTGCCCACTGTTAGTTGCACATGGATGGTTTCCGATGCTTCGTGCATTGCCACTAACCTGGAGGTGTAGGTATCTTTGATGAATATAGATACTCCCCCTACTTTTGTGATTCAGTCCGAGTTTTGGGGCTGAAACGCATGGTATGAGTTATAACCTGGAAGTGCTGGGGTGCTCTCAGGAGCCTTGAACCATGTTTTTGTTTCTGCAAAGACATTGATTTTCTCCATACTGAGGAGAGTCTCGAGTGCATGCATCTTGAGGTTTAGACTTCTGGCATTGAGTAGCATTACCTTTAGTTTTTTTATCTTTGGGTTGTCTATGGAGGTGGGTTTGTCCTTTGAGCCTTGCCTAAAAAAGGCACTATGGGGGTGGCAAGAGCTTTGGCCAGTATACGAAAGCCTAAGGGTGACAGGTGCAAGCCGTCCCTAGTGAAGCAACATGGCTTGTCGAGCATGTCATCCCAGGCTGACAGACACTGGATCCCCTTTGAATGACACCAATACTTTAGCCAATTGTTGAAACTGATCATTTTGTCTTTATACTGTGGCATCATTCTTTGTGAGGGCAAGATGCTACTCAAGGTCAGGGGCATACCAGCCTGGGCTACATGGTCAGAAAGCTCCTCTATGTCTCTTTTTATGTAGTCCAGGGAGGTACGTCTCAGGTCATTCACACCAGCATGGACAATGACGGAGTCATACTTGTACTTGCTTTGGAGTGACCTGAGTGCTTGCATTATGTGACAGATCCTGGCACCTGACAGGCAGCTTACAGTGACCTTCTCCTTGTTCAGTCTGGTGAGTGGGATGTCAGTGTGCCGGACAATAGAGTCCCCTATAACAAGTGTATTTGGTGTGTTGTTTGGCCTTATGGGCTGTGACTATGAGGCACTCTGATTTTGTGAGATATGTGATTTGTGGGTATTGTTGAGGGGTGGCTGTTGCTTGGATATCTGCTAAGGATGTCTTTGCTGTTTAGGTAGAGTTTTATTTAGAGCCTCCAAGTATGTTTTTGTGTGTTTATGTGTTGGGTATGCAGATGCAATAGGTCTGTGTGAGACTGGATTTGTGGTGTGGGTGGATACCTTTTCCTCCTGATTGACTGTGCCAGTCTTGGGTTGAGAGAGCTCTGCCTCCAGTTTGGCTGTGTAACTGCATCTCTCACATGTATTAGAGTTTGTTGGAAGGAGAGGGTTGTCTGTGTACATAAGGCAATTGTAACATTGCCTCAAAATTCCCAGATTCACCAGCTGGACTGGAGAGTAACCTTGAAACTGACCCTTGGACATACCAGATTAGTATAGGGAACTGTTTTCTTACAGATCAGATTAGGGAAGGAAACTGATTTTTCACTTGATCAGGAAGGACGAATCGGGAGTCTAATGAGAAGTCAAGGAGGGTGTAGTGCTTTAGTTAGTTAGTGTTTCCTTATAAGAGCTGAGCAAGTGCAGGGCTTTAGAAAGAGAATGGAGTGATTACTTTGAGGGTTTGAACAGTTCTAAGGGAAAAAGTGAAGAGCAGACTTTGTGGAGCCTGGAATAATTTAAACCTGTTTAGGCGGCGCTGCCCGACGCTGCTCAGTGCGCAAAACCGCTCAAAAAGAGAGTTGTAGGGTTTTAAGAGAGAGAGATCAAGGATTTTAGAACTGACTCAAAATGGCCAATAAAACTACAGCTTCTAGGTAGTAACCACTCCTCCAGGGACAGGCAGGCTGTTCAGTGTTAACTACTCCCACTGGTGAACACAGAGACTTCCCTTTAGCCCAAGCAAGCACTGGCCTTCTAGAAACTTCCAAACAGTTCAGAACAGCAAATCTGTAACTGAACTTTCTTAACTTTCAGAAAGTGGGAAAAAAGCAAGATTTCTTTTGTTTTTTTTTCTTTTTGTTGTAGTTTAAAGGTAGCAGAGATACACAAGCAGCAAAATAATCACAACAGTGCAATAAATGACCCCACACTTGAGTGCTAGGCCAAAATCAGGTAAAATGCAGTTTTTAGAGAAAAAATGATTTTAAATTAAGTGCAACACAGGAAATGCAGTAAACATGCTCTACATGTGTTCCAAGTACTGTTACTGTTACATATATAAACTTTAGCAAGCCGGAAAATGCCAAAAAGTAGGCGGCAAAGCAGTAAAACTTAACAAAAAATCAGAAGAAAATACTTAAAATCACAAAAGTGGCTCCTTTTCTTCTCTCAGTGTTTTCTCCTCTTGGTAGGTGGTTCAGCAACAACTAGCAAGCCTGAAAAGACGCCAAAGCCATGAGGCAGCCTGGTTTTAAGAGAGAGAGATCAAGGAGTTTAGAATTGACCCAAAATGGCCAATAAAACTACAGCTTCTAGGTAGTAACCACTCCTCCAGGGACAGGCAGGCTGTTCAGTGTTAACCACTCCCACTGGTGAACACAGAGACTTCCCTTTAGCCCAAGCAAGCACTGGCCTTCTAGAAACTTCCAAACAGTTCATAACAGCAAATCTGTAACTGAACTTTCTTAACTTTCAGAAAGTGGGAAAAAAGCAAGATTTTTTTTTTTTTCTTTTTGTTGTAGTTTAAAGGTAGCAGAGATACACAAGCAGCAAAATAATCACAACAGTGCAATAAATGACCCCACACTTGAGTGCTAGGCCAAAATCAGGTAAAATGCAGTTTTTAGAGAAAAAAACGATTATAAATTAAGTGCAACACAGGAAATGCAGGGGAAAGAAATGACTTATGTGGAGGTTCGATATTTTGAAAGTTCGCTGTTTTAGGGTCGATGAAGAGGAATTTGATGGAATGCCTCTTTGAGGAAATAATATAGACCCTACTTGGAGGGGTATTACAGTGATTCTTCAACAGGAAGAGTTTGCAAAAAATGTATTGAATTGTGAGGCATTATTGTTAAAGACTAATGGGGTGGGTTTCATTTGTTGGCCAGGCTGAAGGAGTTTTTTACTGGAGGACCAAAATTTTTGTGGGTTGTTATGTTTTGTTTTTTTTTTTTTTTTTTTTTTTGTGAGTCGGAAAAGTATTTTTTTTTGTCTAATTTGATATAGGCATTTTCATTATTTCTAAGCTGTCAGTATTTGACTAGGTTGTCTTGGGTTTTGTTGTAATGTCAGTGTGTCCTGGCTTTATCTCTTAATTTCCTAGATGTTTACTAGGTTAATGACCACAAGGGCCTTTTTAAGACTCGCCATGCATCCCAAATCTCTGACAAGTTCTGGTACCCTTGATAAGTATAAGCAGGGGCTTGGAAGATGAAAAATTTACAAGCAGGGGCCTGGAAGATAAACCATTTACAGGGTGTCTGTGTCCATTAGAGACATAGTTGCCAAACCAGGGATGAATTTCCTGTTCCCCATCCAATTGTCCAAGTTACAGTTGAATTGGGTTGGGAGGAATTCTGCTTGACATGGATGGGGAGCCTGTTCCAGAGAAGGGGTGCTCTCTAGGATACATATCTATCTCTCCATCAGGTCCTATTTATATCACAGGCAAGGTTTAAGTCTTTAGAATGGGTAATTCTGGTGCTGCCTTTTGCAGTTATGCAATAGGTACATCAGGGTAGGGTCTGACAATGCCTTGTATGCCAGGCATAGATCTCCCCTCAACAGCCTGCAGGAGGCAGAATACAGGGATAGGGCCTTGAGGCAGTCTGTACAGAACTCTCTACATAACTGCTTACTGATATTAATGTTTATTTTGTACATGGTTAAAAATAACTCTCGTATTCGTTGAATTCCTACAAAAATGTTCATAATCCATAATGTTCTGTTAACAGAATCTCTATAAGTGAAATATTATGTGTTAAGCTTGCAACACACTGTTATATGTCTGACAAGCAGTTTTGTGGCATATGGCTGAGCAGTGGTGTAGCAGTTAGTGTTGTCACCTCACAGCAAGAGGTCCTCTGGTTTGATTCTTGGCTGGACTGCCTTCTTTAAGAGACTCAGATGGTCAGAGTTACTGCTGAAATGTAGATCAAGGATACAGTGATGTATGCATTTGATATGTGATGTGCATTTTGCCAAGGAATATCTGTAAATGTGGCCCTCCCACATAGCTTACTGTGTGCCTGATGTACAGCACCTTTTATATCTCTGTTAATAGAAGCTCTGTGATAATCCAGGCATTCTCTAAAGTATGCAATTGTATTTATTACTGCTTGGTAGTAACTTGATTAAAGTGTAGCTATCATTCTAAGTCTTTTAGATTAAGCACTTGGGCTTCAGACCAGTTGTTTTACATTAGGAAGGTTTGTGGCATGCACTGTGGTGGCAGGACATGTAGCTTTCATCCTTCTAAGTTGGGAACTGCTGATTGAGAGCCCAGTGTCTGTTATTCTTAAAGTGTATTAGTTCTGGTTTAAGCACTTGGGCTTCAGGCCAGTTATTTTACATTAAGAAGGTTTGTGGTCTGCACTCTTGTGGGAGAAGAGGCTGGACACTGCCCTTCTGAGCTGGGAATTTCTGGTTAAAGGTTTATAATGCCTGAATATTTGAACTGTATCTTACTAAAATTGGTACACCTTGTTTGCTGTAGCATAGACTAGATCCGGGCCTGCTGAATCTAGCTTTGTTTATATGCTTGTTGTTTGTTTGCTTGTTATTTCCCTGGAACGCTAATTCCACCTAATACATGGCTTCTCAGTGCTTCTGTGGATCACTAGTGATATCTGCATTGCTTACTGTACTTATTTCCTTGTTTCACTTGAAAGAAAGTTACTGTTTGTCGTTTTTGCATTTAAGTTACCTGTAACACATTGCACTTAAGTTACCTGGCACTTGCTCACTAAAGCAATTATATAAGTCAGCACTAAAAATTAAAAGCACTACACCCTCACTCCCCACTGGCCCTGATTTTCAATTATTAAGGAATTCCCAATATTATTCTAGCATGTCCAAAGGTCAGTTGTCAATCTCCTCGCCGGTCCAGCTGGTGAATCTGGGAATCTTGAGACAATGTTACAACTGCCTCATGTACACAGACAACCCTCTCCTCCTCCCAACAAATTCCAACACATGTGAGAGATGCAACCATATAGCCAAACTGGAGGCTAAGCTCTCTCAACTCAGTACTGGCATAACCAGTCAGGAGGAGAAGGAAACCACACTCACTACAATTCCAGTCTCACATAGACCTACCACGACAGCAAACCAAACACATAATCACACAAAACATACTGAGGCTAAATAAAGATCTGCCGAAGCAGCAGAGACCTCCAAAGCAGACACCCAAGAAGCCGCTAGCCCAAAACAAAACACGTGCAACACATATCTCACAAAGCCAGTGTGCCAAACAGTCACAGCCCTTAAGACTAAACAACACACCTGATACACTTGTAATAGGTGACTCTGTCATCAGGCACACTGACGTCCTGCTAACCAGGCTGAACAAGGAGAGGGTCACGGTGAACAGCCTGTCGGGTGCTAGGATCCGCCACATAACACAAGCACTCAGGTCACTCCAAGGCAAGTACAAATATGACTCAGTCATTGTCCATGCTGGTGTGAATGACCTGAGACGTACCTCCCCGGACTACATGAAAAGAGACATAAAGGAGCTCTCTGAGCATGTAGCCCAGGCCGGTATGACCCTGACCTTGAGTAGCATCTTACCCTCACCAAGAATGATGCCACAATATGAAGACAAGATGATCAATTTCAACAATTGGCTTAAGTACTGGTGTCATTCAAAGGGGATCCAATGCCTGTCAGCTTGGGATGATATGCTCGACAAGCCACGATGCTTCGCTAGGGACGGCTTGCACCTGTCACCCTGGGCTTTTGGATATTGGCAAAGGCTCTTGCTATCCCCATAGTGCCTTTTTTAGGCAAGGCTCAAAAGACAAACCCACCTCCATAGGTATCACAAGGGATAAGAAACTAAGAGTAATGCTACTCAACGCCAGAAGTCTAAACCTCAAGATGCACGACTTTCGAAACTCTCCTTAGCATGGAGAACATCGATATCTGTGCAGTAACAGAAACCTGGTTCAGGGCTCCCGAGAGCACCCCATCACTACCAGGTTATACCTCATACTATGCTTTTCGGCCCCAAAACTTGGACCGAACCACAAAAGGAGGGGGAGTATCGATATTCATCAAAGATACCCACACCTCCAGGTTGGTGGCAAAGCACGAAGCATCAGAGACTATCCATGTGCAACTAACAGTGGGTAAAACTGCCTTCCAGTTTATAGCCTGCTACAGACCACCCTCCCAAACCCAGGAACCCCACTCGGCCTTCCTGAGAACACTGGAAAATATGAAGGTCTCTCCAAACACCATTATATTGGGCGACTTCAACTACCCAAACATAGACTGGGAGCATTACTCTAGCTCCAACACCCTAGCCCAAAGGTTCCTAGAATTTATAAGCTCAAATGCTATGGAACAACTTGTTACCACTCCCACAAGAGGGGAAAACATACTGGACCTGATCATCACCAACATGGGGACTCTATGCTCCAGACCAGAAGTGTATCCCTCACTGGTAAGATCAGACCATAAACTAATCTCACTGGATATTCACATCCCGACCCCACCCCCTGCCCAGAAAACCACAGTGAAAAACTTCTCTAAAGCAAATTTCACACTCCTCAAAACTGAGGTGGAATCCTTCAAAGCCCCCGGGCCTGTGAAAAATATGGCCCAGACTGCAGAATCCTTTATAAACGCATTCTATGAACACCTTCAGGAATGCATGGATCATGCGATCCCAAATAAAACCAAGACCCAATCCTCCAAAGGCAGACGTCCTGTCTGGTGGACCCCAGCCATAAACAAACTATACAATAGAAGGAGGAAGCTACTAAATGATAGAGCAAAATCCCAAAAAGGGAAGGCATCACTGATCAGTATTAGCGAAAAACTACGGGCACACATAAAATTGTCTAAGGCCAGCTTCGAGAGAAAAATTGCACAGGACACTAAGGATAATCACAAGGCTTTCTTTAGTTATGTTAGGAACCTGGGTCGTAATTCCCAGATATGCTCAGAATTAGTCCAAAATGACAAAAAATACACCAAACCCACAGACATTGCCAACATCCTAGCTGACAGGTTCAGCGCAAACTTCTCCCTCCCCACCAAAGGGCAAATATCTATCCCAGCAGAGTGCTGCCCCACTGACATCTCAGATGCTCAGGTAAGAGCCGCCTCTCCAAAGCAAAAACACAGCATCAATGGGACCAGATGGTGTCCCGGGCTGCGTCCTACATGAACTCCAAGAAGAGCTAAACCCAAACATAAAACTACTGTTCAATCTCAGCCTTACTACAGGATATGTGCCCAAAGAGTGGCGTACAGCAACAGTGGTCCCTCTCCATAAAGGTGGTGCCTCAAAGGATCCTGGAAACTATCGCCCCATAAGCCTGACTAGCTTGGTCTGCAAAGCTATGGAAAGGATCATCATGGACCTCATAAATAAAGATATTGGGGACCTACAAACACTAGATCCTACCCAGTTCGGCTTTGTTAAGGGCAGATCCTGCCTCTTAAACCTGGTTGATTTCTTTGAAACAGTCACCAAGGCCATTGATGAGGGGAAGGTGGACCACACAGCCTACCTGGACCTCGCAAAAGCCTTCGATACAATACCCCACTCGGGCATTATAGATAAGCTCACCAGCTTAAATATAAACCCTTATGTCACTAGATGGATTGCAAACTGGCTCAAGGACAGAACCCACATGGTTAGAATTGCTGGAGCCATGTCAGACTCCAAACCAGTTACAAGTGGTGTCCCACAAGGCTCAGTCCTGGGACCTCTCTTGTTCGGTATATATTTCTCGGAGGTACAGGCCAACACGGAAGGACTGTGGCTGACCAGGTTCGCAGATAACTGCAAACTGGGCGCCATAATCAACTCTCCAGCCGACACAAGCATCCTCCAAAAGGGCCTCATAGAAACAGACAACTGGTGCCAGAGCCATGGCCTCAAGCTAAATGCCAAAAAGTGTATAGTCATCCCCTTTGGCAAAAACAAAGTGCCCACAAATTACCACATAGGTGGTAATCCATTAAGTACAGAAGAAGTAATTAGGGACCTGGGGACCCAAGTTGATAGCAATCTCTCATTTGACAACCACGTGGCCAAAGTGGTTAGAAAAACATTTTATATAGCCCACCTAATCATGAAGGGATTCACATCTAGATCAGGGGAGGTCATCGTGCCTCTTTACTCATCCCTCATCAGGCCCATAATTGAGTACAATGCCCCTTTTGGGATGTACCTTACCAGACACCTGCAGCAACTGGAAAGACCCCAAAAGTACCTCACCAAGAGGATCAAAGGGCTCAAACAGATGCCATATGCTGCCTGGTTAAAGAAACTCCAGCTCTACTCAGTGGCATACCGCCTGTTCAGAGGCGATCTGTGCCTGACGTATAAAGCCATGTCGAACCCAGAATTAATGGACATGCTGCACCTCAGAAAATCCAAATCCCATCGAGCTATGCGCTCGAGAGACTTGAACCTCAGCACTGAAATAAATAGGACATGCTGGAGGGACAGATTCATAACCCAGAGGCTCCCTTCACTCTGGAATAAAATCCCAGTCCAGGTTAGGCAGAGTCCCTCATTGACTCTCTTCAAGAGGAATCTTGATGAGTGGATGGGAGATCGTAGGTTTACCCCGGGTATCACTTCTGTGTCACTGTTAGACAGAGGCACAGTATACTAACCTCGAAAAAGGGCATAGCAAAATAAATTTAAAATGGGTGGCGAAAGCCAGACACATTCTGGCTAGGCTTATAAATGCCCTAGGGCAGATAGCCTAGTATGAACCTATGAACCTATGAACATGATACTGTCCCACTGTCTGAGGGATGAAGATTTATTGCTGTTACTGGTTGTGACTACAGTGCTGACATGAATTCTCTCTTGCATATTATTCACCTACAAGCCCAGTATGTGGTCTGTTTTTGAAATCTTAAGCCATAATGCTTATTACTAGTCCATCCCTGCACTTTCATAACTCCAAGTCTTTTCACTACATTCACAGCAATACCGTCTCAGGAAAGATGGAGTAGCTAGGCAGGTAGGTGTCAATGTTAAAGTGTGTACATCCATTAGAACTGCAGCTATAAATCTCATGTCTTCCAGTCTGTGTTCAATGATGTAAAGGCATGTGTGTTTGTAAATTGCAAAATGTATATGTTAATTCTCCAATGATCTTCAAAAGTAAATTTTTAGAACCTGAACTGAGCAATGTATATCCCTGTTACTTGAGGGCTACATCATTCTTAGTTGATCATTTTTTTTCATGCGATGACACAGAACCCCAAATCATGTCCTGTGCCTCAAGTGGATGCACAGGCTTGAGGAGCAGCGGAGGGAGAGAGGTATGTTGCTTAATTTTTCCATTTTGTTAAATAAAATGTATTTGATCCTTCTTACAGCCCTGTATTTTTTACATTACTATGTATATTGATTAGAATGCAGAAATACCCATCATGCATCAGTTAGGTAGATCAATAATCACACTATATCTGTGCTTAGAAGTCTGACTGAAATACAAATATGTTGAAATATCATTTAGTAGCAAGCCATGTTTCTTGAACATAGTGTTCGATTTTGAATATTGCTTATATTGTGTGCTGGCATACTTGCATGTGTTTCGCAGTGAGTGATCTGTTGTGTATAGGTGCCCATTCAGAGTGGGTACCTTCTGTGTCAGGGTTCGCAGTGTCATTTGCAGATTGTGTGGCATGACCTTCAGTTCAACATTGGTATTGTATCTGATTACAGCAGCTTGGGTGTTGTTGTTACAGCATATTTGTATCCTGTGTTTGTGGATATTTGTGCAGATAAGCATTTCTTTGCAGCATTTTTATAACCAGCAAGCTTCATCAGGATGTTTGCACGTTACAATGTGCTGATTGCTAATAATTGTAGGTAGGTTATGCATATGGTTGTAGACATATAATACTGTTTGTACAGCATATAGTAGATTTTCATGTGTCATAGGCTGTGACTCTGTTTATGCTTGAACATTATAACTATTTGCTATTGTTGTTTTCCTTGTATTGATGTGGGGTCACCCAATTACCATACTGCCTGGCTCGGACATCTCCTATATAACTTGTATAATTTCCACCATATTGTCATCTCACTTTGTCTTCATTTTAACAGTGTCACTTGGCTGTTCATATGAATTATTACATGCAAAGACTACAATTTACTTTCACATACAGACATAACTGTGGAGTAAACACATGCAAGGAAAAATAATGGAATTAACGACATGCTGTCAGACGTCTAGCTGGATTGTTTACCGAGACAAACACCATTATTAAATAATGCGGGTCTCAATAATAATTTTATCTCATTATTTGCAAGCTTTTATTTTTGCCAAATTTCAGTTATGTTAATGTGGTATGAGGCAGCGTTGGGCATGATTCCATTCAGATCTCCGGATATGTTACATTGTTACATGTGCTTCTTTTGCATTTGCTTGCCATGTTTCATGCTGGCCAATATCAAAAAGGTTCAGGTCATGTCATGATTTCCATTGGTAAGTCATGTTATACATGCCATTGCACAGCCTTAATTGAAATGCTCACACTGGTGATGGATACAGCTCCCTGAAATGCTCTGTTATTGGACATGTTCAGAACTATGGATAAAGTGACATAGGGAAGTTGTTGTTTGTATTAGGACCCATTTACTACCAGCACTTCTGTTGATTATAATTGTACTATTTGTTAATGTTTGCACCATTTTAAATGAACTGTATTTTAAATAAGAGCTTCAATGTATGCTACCACACCTTCAGTCTCATATTTGTATTTACAGAACCCATATGTGGATGGGATGTTAATTAATGTATGTTATATTGCAGATGTGCACATCAGTTTCAGTTTAAGGTTAGCTATGATCTTCATGGGAACGTGCAGCATGACAGACATTTGTTTTTCATTGTTATGGTTTTGACCAACATACATCACATATGGTGGTAAAGTAGACTATGGTCATAATGTATTTTAACATTTCATGAGGGCTCTTCTCTGTTTGTCCACTGTGCCACAGTGGCTATTTTATGCAGATATGTAGTATTAGGTATCATATGAAATTTCTGTCCTGTTGTGATCCATCTTGACAGAGCATGGGACCTGTGGATCGATTGCCATTCAGACGTAAACTGCAAGCACAAGCTAGGCCACTGCCAGAGTCCTGAGATGATAATGACAATGATGTGGAAGCTGGACCTGCACCTGCATGAGCCATCATGCCTGCTGCACCCTGGAGGAAATGACTTCAGGAACAATAGAGAGAAGATCTAGGAGTTATTACCGATGTGGGTTTCAAGCACAGATGAGGGGACATGATGGGGAACTTTTTCCAGGACATGGCATTGGCTATGTGTGATTCATTCATGGAGATAGCTGGAGAGCTCATTTTTGAGGCCCATCCCCATCAGGCTGGTCCCCCACGTCCATAAGTATTGTCTGTGTGCTCCAATTGTGTTAAGATGTCAACATGCTGATTATTATATACTTGATTGGACTGCATATGCACTCTTGTTCATGCACACCAGGTAGCCAACATGCTTATGTGTTACATGTGCAAATATACCATGCAAATATTATCATGTGACATTTAATTATGTTTCAACATGTGCATGACATACATTAGCACATCACACTTTTCCCCCCACATTCAGCTGTCCATGCATTATGGCAGTTGACCTGTAGCTAGTGCTGCAATGATTCCCCTGTAGACATGAGGACAACTGACGGAGAACAGATGTTGTCCATAATCCAGTGCTACCACTGTGGTGCAGCTAAAATTTGTGTATTGATATAGTGGGGTCATATACAGGTATGTTATACCTATAGCCAGTCCTCCTTTTCTGACTGAAACAAATGCCAGTTTAACATTAGTGTATACACTGTGGTAAGGATAATTTATTCAGTAACACTACATTACACTGTATTTGCTCTGTGTTACATTTCTACATCCATCCCTTATTCACATATGTTCGCACCTTCTGGCAATATTTGTACACAGTAACTGGTGGCTGTATATGCCTCTATGCAATCAGGTCCTTCCTGAAAACCACTGTGCCTTTGACATGTGAGCATTCACTGGCTTATTGCAGATGTGCTGTAATGATGCTCACAGGAGTGTCCTCTGCTCATTAATGCCCAGGGTGCAGGACATGTCCTCTGCCCATTAATGCCCAGGGTGCAGGACATGTCCTCTGCTCATTAAATACCCAAGGTGCAGGACATGTCCTCTGCCCATTAATGCCCAGGGTGCGGGACATGTTCTCTGCTCATTAATACCCAGGGTGCAGGACATGTCTCTGCTCATTAATACCCAGGGTGTGGGACATGTCCTCTGCTCATTAATACACAGGGTGCGGGACATGTCCTCTACCCATTAATGCCAAGGGTGTGGGACATGTCCTCTGCCCATTAATGCCCAGGGTGTGGGACATGTCCTCTGCTCATTAATACCCAGGGTGCAGGACATCTCCTCTATCCATTAATGCCCAGGGTGTGGGACATGTCCTCTGCTCATTAATACCCAGGGTGCAGGACATGTCCTCTGCCCATTAATGCCCAGGGTGTGGGACATGTCCTCTGTCCATTAATACCCAGGGTGCGGGACATACACTTGCTTGCCTATGCCTGTTAATGTTACAAGACTGCACATTACTGTGTATGAGTGAGTTATACTTGCTATTTTGGTGGACATCAGCAATGCAGTCTACCCATATGAAATACATTTGTCATTTACTTAAATGTGTTTTAGGTTGGCTTTGACTCCACCGAGTATGTTGTGCACATGCATTTGCAATGCGTAACCTTACCTTGTTCTCCTGGTTTATCATTGTCTTCCTTGATGTTGGCCCAGGTTGTCCATCTCACTTCCACCTTCATATTTACGTGATATGTTTTGAAGATATGTTTGCCTCTGTTGCAGTTATTAAGCATTGTTATGTATTACATTGTTGACATGGTCAACATGTGCCAAATGTATGGCCATTTTACAGAAGCAGGACATCTGCACACATATCGCTTGCCACTGCTTGCAATACATCCTTGTTCTCATTATTGTGTTGTGTTAACCAGTGTACATTGTATGTTACACTGTAATAAGTATACACTGCTGTAATTCATGTGCACAGCCTAATATATTTGTTATAGCTGCAGTGTTAGATTTGTGCAAATATTCTTAGATGTCATTGGTGTGGGTATGTGTATTGACATTGTTTTCATGTACATTCCATTTAGGCCACTGACAGTCATGCATATATGACTACACCTGTGTGTTGCCTTTAACATGGCATATCTGTGACACATATATGGATTCCACATATGCAATTACTTGTATATTTAGCAACCATGTTGCTGCTTTGCTGCAGTACTGCTGTTTGGCTCTTTGCTTGGTTGTTTAACTTTCACATGCATGGTCAGAGGTTCACTTCTGTTCTCTATTGGAGTTATCTTGCATTCCTAGATATGCATTTGCTTATCTGTGATGTTACCTGGCTTAAATCTGCACTGCCGACAGACTTGGATATGTGTTATTTATCCAATTGTTACTGTCATCCTCATTTTTATCCTACGACATACATCTACATTGGTCATTCACATCCAAGTATGACTGATGGACAGTTTGCAGCATGTTATAACATAGTGCATAGCTGGATGTGTTTTTCTACATTTCACCATGGCTGGTATACATCCCCCACCCTGTCTGACAACTTTGGACTGCCCGTGTTGTTCAGTGTGCCATCTGTGTACGTTACCTGTCCTTACTGTTAATTTCTAACTTTTCTTTGTCTTATGTTGTGCTATTTGTTCTATGGGTATGCCTGCTGTGATGACCTTCTCCTCCTCGTTCCATGTCTTTGACTTTCCTTCTGTTCTTAAAAAAATAGAAAAGGCAGCCTACTCCCACAAAAAAAGCATTGCCCATGCCCCTCTGACCTTCTATGTGATTTTCCTATGCCAACATCCTTGTGTGTCCCTCTTGTTCACCCACACCCCTCATCTTCTGTCTATCTCCTGCTTTCCTTGGGTGTGTACTTTACCTGTGTTCCCCACACAAGTCCCGCACCCATTGTTAGCTAATGTTACCTGTGTTCCCCACACAAGTCCTGCACCCATTGTTAGCTAATGTTACCTGTGGTGATGGGGACATGATTGCTCTTTGCCTTTATTAACTTTTTTATTAGAAAATTTACAGATTCAGTCAGAATCCGTAAGTGATAGCTAGCATATTTTAAAAATAGTGAACTTACTGTGATTTTCTGTATGTGTACATAAGCTTACTGGAAAGATTCTGTTATAGATATATATTTATGACTGTCAGGCTGCTTGGCTTGTCAGACTTTTTCTGTAACCTTGCTAACTTGCATCACACTTTGACAGTGAGTTTTAATTCCTTACGATTACTTGAGAGTAATATACAGTACGCCAAGATATTCAGACGTCACTGCGGCACATTTACATATCACATCGTTATCTGCAGCTTTGCCGCTGATATCGCCATAATGTCCCAGATTCTGTGAGCTTTATAGTATCTGGCCCAGTATTTCCTACCATGGATATTAGTTAAAAAATGTTAAGACTGAATGTGCAACAGACCTTTTCATTGTGGAACAGTGAAGAGCACAAACTTTTTAAGACTCGAGGTAAGGAACATTCTTTATGATGAGGTACAGTAGGCAGATATGTCCAAAATAGTTTTTTTCGAATAACAACTCCTTTCTAGATAACAGCTATCCACCAGAAGTATCTTAATTCCCACCAACGCACATGTTTTTAGATTTTTGTACAATTTCTAGTTATTCAGTACTTTCTTCAGACTATGTATTGTTTTCCCCTTCAGAACTTCTCTCTTCGGGAAGTAAACTTCACTTTCCACCTGGTGCCACACAATACAAATTACCCTAAGTTAAGCAAGAAGTCAGTCTTTTTATATTAGAAAAGTCCAAATACAAAACACATTAAAAAAGCATATATGCATATAACGTGTTACAAAAAGAAGAAGTTGGGCAATTAATATAACGTAAAATGACAAAATATATTCGATTCCATCTTTTGCCTGTTGAGATATTACATATTATTTCAGTAAATTCATCTCATTTTCCTCCTTTTCATAAAATCCATATAGAAGGCATATGTCCTAATCTGTTCAATAAGTTCTCACTTTTAATTTTAATATGATTTAATTAATTCCATTCACCTGTCATAATACAAATATAATTAAAACCAAAAATGATCTGCAGTATTACATAGAATTTGTAGCTGTGACCCTGTGCTGACATGCGGACATGCTTGCATGTTTTGGTTTACAAATGTGCAGTGTACGATCTTGTAACGTGGATCAACATTATTGCTCCTTTCCAGCACAGTTATACCTTTGATTTGTTTAACTGCAGTTACTCCATGCAATCACATCCAAGAGGAACTAGATAGGTAGAGTGAACATAGTCAAGTCACAGGTTTGAATCTCCAGTCCTCTGCTTTGTGTTCAGCAGTTTCCTGATGTGTACAGCATTGTGTGTGACACAGTAAAGAGTGAATATGCAGACTCTGTAACATTGGTCAATTTAAAAGTTGAAGAGCATGTGCTGCTTGATGTATTTCAGCATTATTTGATACATACCTTCCATTCATACCTGTGTTGTACCTTTTGCAGGTGACGAAGACAGAGTGAGGAACAGAGCATTGTGCACTGAGTGGATGCACAGGCTGGAGGAGCAGTAGAAGGACAAACATATGTTTTAAGAAGGACAGACATATGTTTTATACTCTTTCACATTATTTTACCTGCAGAAAGATCAGAGCATTGTTAGACAACTGGCTTGGTTTGCAGCTCCATGCATGTTACTAGTAATGCAATACCATCCACCATTCATCTGCAAGATAATGGCAATAGTCATAACTTTCCTTTGCTTACCAGTATGTATTCCATTCAAAAAGTTTACTTATGAGTTAGCAGCAGGGCATGTTAACTGAGGGTAAAGTTATTAATTGTATGTCACAACCTAGATGATAGTCAGTTACAGTGGATATAAAAAATTGTACACACCCCTATTAAAATGCCAGGTTTTTGTGATATAAAAAAATGAGATCATAATAAATCATTTCAAAACTTTTCCCACCCTCAGTGTGACCTATAACCTGTACAATTAAATTGAAAAACAAACAAATCTGTTAGGGGAAAAATATAAAAAAATAAAACATGTACAACAAGCTGGTTGCATAAGTGTGCACACCCTTTAACTAGTACTTTGTTGAAACAAAACATATAAGACAGGAAACGTGGAATTCCTGATATCGTTCTGAACAGTCTGTTTAGTACTTATGTTGTTAGTTTTACAGTGGTCTAACAATCGTTCTGAACAGTCTGTTTAGTACTTACGTTGTTAGTTTTACAGTGGTCTAACAATCGTTCTGAACAGTCTGTTTAGTACTTATGTTGTTAGTTTTACAGTGGTCTAACAATCATTCTGAACAGTCTGTTTAGTACTTACATTGTTAGTTTTACAGTGGTCTAACAATAGTTCTGAACAGTCTGTTTAGTACTTACGTTGTTAGTTTTACAGTGGTCTAACAATCGTTCTGAACAGTCTGTTTAGTACTTATGTTGTTAGTTTTACAGTGGTCTAACAGTGTGTTTCTTGTTTTGCAATGTGAGCATATATTAGTGTTGTATGCCCCAACATCATTTGTCATGGTGTTTCTGTGCACATGTTTGATGGCTGGTTAACAAATGTTCTAGTCATGGTAGGATTTCCACAGATAATCTGTGTTATGCATGCCATGACATGCACTGCAGTAACCTGCTTGTATTCTGTGACCAATAGAGTGACCCTGGCATGTACCCTTATTGAAATCATCCATAAATATAGATTATAGGACATTGGGAATATGTTGTGCTCATAAATATTTATCTGCTAGCTTCAGTATTTATTATAATCCTTATGCATAATCCTTATAGGCTATATCACCTGAGACTGATGTTTTAATGACACTTGTACACTACGGTCATATACTCTTCTTCTCATATGCAGGGATCATGTTGAAGGCATAGTAGTTCTTGTTTGGTGCATTCTTTATGTGAACAACAATGTTTTGTAAAGGAATGTGCAGCCTTATAGACAAGTGATTGTCATCGTTATGGTAGGGATACCTGCCTTACATTGTATATGGTGGTAGATCTGACTGTGGACATACTCTGTTTTAATGTGCCATACTGAAAGTTTTCTGCCTGTGCATTGTGTCACAGCAGGTATGTTATGCTCATATAGTTGCAGGACTACATATTATGTACTTTTCATGCTATGTGATTCACCTTGACAGAGTATGGGACCTGTTGCTGTGTTCCTATCAGATGCCATTGATGACTGTACTCCAGACCACTGTCTGAGTAGTCATATTCCAATAATGCTGATGATCATAATGAAGATGATGACAATGATGCAGAAGGATCTGGACCTACACATACGATCATCCCTGCTGCACCCCAGAGGAGGCATCAACTACCACCCCATGTAGATGATTTTCAGGATCATAACTGGGAGGTGATGACTGATATATTTTGGAAATAAATGATGTACCTGATGGGGAATTTTTTCCAGTCTATGATGAGGACCATGCAAGACTCATTCTGGGAAATAGCCTGTGAGATCATTCATGATGTTTGGCCCCATCAGAGCGGGCCCACAGGACTCTAAGTATTGTCTGCATAATCCACTTGTGTAATTCTGCCACCCTAGTGTTTGCCATATAAGTAATTGGACTGTATAGGTATATTTGTGCATGAATAGCATATTGCTGTCATGGTTATGTGGTACATATCTGACTGTATAATGTAGATGTCACCTGACATTTGGTATTATGTTGTATCTGGTGCATGACACACATTAGCACATTTTGCATGCAGTAATGATGCTGTTGCTCATAAAGTGCTGCACCTGATGCATACATTCCTCCATGTGGGCAGGTGTGGGTCTATATTATGTCGCCAAAACGGCATAAGAATGAATGCCATTTGAGTGACACATGAACTACAAAATACGAAAACAGCGAAAGTCCAGGCCAGGTAGACCAACAAGACATGACACAATTTAAAAAATTTCAAAGTGGGGACCCCCATAACTAAATATACCATGTCTGAGATTGCACTACAGTGGGGTAAAGTGCAATGTCAAGGTGAAGGCCAAGTGATTTTTTTTCCCTAGGAAAAAAATTGCTGACCTGGGGTTTCGCTGTATTTGTATTTTCCGGTTTATGTGTCGCTGAAATGGCATTTGTTCTTATGCCATTTTGGCGATATAATATAGGCCCCAGGTGTGTTGCTTCTTGTGTGTGTGTGTGTGTGTGTGTGTGTGTGTGTGTGTGTGTGTGTGTGTGTGTGTGTGTGTGTGTGTGTGTGTGTGTGTGTGTGTGTGTGTGTGTGTGTGTGTGTGTGTGTGTGTGTGTGTGTGTGTGTGTGTGTGTGTGAGATTTGTACATAGCTATATTTAGTACTATCAGCAATGCAGTCTACCCATGTGAACTAGTCCGTTACTTTAAAGTCTGAGGTTAATACAGAATTAGAAATGACACAAGACACCAAGGCTCAAACTTAACAATTTATTAAACAAAAACTTACTAAATAAACAGAAAAACTAATAAATCATGTACTTACAAGCATATGCATAAACAAAATAATCTTTGCCACTGATAGGGAGACTTCAATCCTATCCAGTGCAGCTATCTGTTCAGTCAAGGCAACGCCGACACTGGCAAAATGGCTCTAAGCTCAGTTCAGGCTGGTGCTGTGATCAAATCCGGATGATGATGATTTCCATCTTAGCCTTTGAGCTTTTTATAGTCTTGAACAAACAACAGGGTCAACAGGTTCAACTAATGGCATATTGATCACAAGCTCATCATGAGTTGATGTCAAGCTCATCATGAGTTGATGGAATATTTAGAAAATTACAGATCATTTCCTAAGTTATAAACAAGTCTCATAATGTCTGGTCTTGTGCCTTACTTCCCTTTTTCAAAGAACAGTTAGCTCACAAACTTGTGATATAGTTCCTCCTTGAAATCCCCATATTCTGGTAAACATCTTTTAAGCTGACAAACAACTTAGAAGTCAACAAAAGTTCAGTTATACCAGTAATCAGTGAGCAAGGCCTGCTCTTAAGCATATTGTAATGTTACAATATTAGCAGCATATAGTGATGTAGTGGCATGTCAGATCTAGCAATAATCAATCTAGCAATAATTAAACATACACAGTGATATGTGGCTTGAGGCATAACAAAAACTGGTAGACTGTGTGGATCCATCACAGGCCACCCCTTGCATTGAGCAACGTATGCTGTGTATCCCTTATAAGAGTTAACACTGAGAACATCAGTGTGTACCTTCTCATCACTTTACAGTAAATGAAGCATGATATTAAGCAAAATAACACTGAAACTATTGTGGTCAATAGTAAGGGATGCAACAACAAATTAAACCACACTGAAGCTTTAGATGACCACATAAAAATATTATACAAATGTGAAATCTCCCCCCTTTGCCTAGACCCCTACTTATCTTGATCTCATTCTCCCATTAGTCTAGCTCAGTCCCATGTAGCCCTGGTGTATTTCAGTGCACTTCTACTTTTATCTACTAGATGTCACCCTTTCCCCACCAATATCTAATTCACTAATATCTACTTCTATTTCACTTGCCCTTACTTTTCCTATTAAATTCCCATCCTTTCTCTTCTTCTCAGTCCACTCCTATCCACTATTCCTAGGCCACCTCCACTTACCTTTGTGCTAGTCAGCATTCACTGATAGTTTTTCCATTCTCTACTGACCACTTTGACCTCTTTTTCCCATATCCTACTGTACTTCCCAGCTCTCTCCCCTCTTCTCACCTTATAGCAACTATTAATAAATGCATTAACCTGTAGGCTATAATGTTGTAAAGTCCCGGTTTTCTCCCTACTACCCCATCGGGTTACCTGTCCTCCTTTCCTCTCACCTTTTTTCCCTACCTAAGCATCCCCTATCTTCAACCACACACCATCACCCTCGTATCCCATTATTTCATTAACGTATCTAACAACCTTGTTGCTACATCTACTTGTATTTACTATATCTTAACTCTATCTACCGGTAAACACCCCTTCCGGTCTGTACCTGACTATTCCTATCCCTGCTCCTCCCCCCCTCTGTAACTTCCTCCTGGAAGTTATAAAGTCCCTCCTAACCCCTGGGTGCCATTTTTAAACTGGCCCTCCTTTCTGCTGCTGTGCATCCTTGGCTGAGCGCTAACACCTACAGTAAGTTATCAATATTTGTTTTGTTTTAACTACTGCGTATGTTTAGTGTTTTAGCGATTGTTTGCATGTAGAGGCATAAGGGTTAGATTATTCCAGGCAATCGTGTTATTTGAAATATCCAGGAATACGCTATCAAGTTTGTACTGAACTTAATTTATCCTAACGCTATCTACTGCATGTATGTCTCTGTACGTACTTTTTATCTGAAGCAGCATATATCGACTGCATATGTTTAATCTTAAGTGTATATCGACTGTGCTAGCTGAAAAGGTTTTGCATTTGATATAACTTAACGTTTGTGTACTACCTGCTGTTTTTTTTTAATTTTTTTGATTCCAACTGCAACTTTAGTGTGACATATTATTTAGATTAGGTCAAGCTGAAAAGGTTTTGTATTTAGATATAACTTAACGTTTGCGTACTACCTACTGTTTTTTTTATACCAACTGCAGCTACAGTGTAACAGTTTATTTGGATTTACTATGTTATCTAAACGTAGCTAACTGCCTGTGTAAATGAAGATATCTGCTTTTTTCTGAGATTTTTTACATGTGTACTTTACTGCGACTGTGCTAGTGCAGTAGCTGCGATTAACGCAAGGCAAGTTTAGATACTTGGTTATTCTTTTTGGCATAATTGTTTAATTACCTGTACGGTTCTGGACAATGAATTCACTCCTGCTATGGGACTAACCCTAAATTCCATATTACTGTTAATGTCTTCAAACATTGTAACTGTCCTAATTATATTTCGCTCCTGCTGCTTTGGTTATCTGTACTGAAAGATCTCGGCACTGCTCTGCCCTTTCTAAGAACCTTAAGCATAACTGAGCAACAGTATAGTGTTTTTACCTTAAAAAGGTCTGGGAATCAAAACGCTGTTTTTATTTACTACTACTACTGAAAAGTGATTCTTTACCCGCCATTTACTCGACCTTGCATGTAAATTGGAATGTCCTTATATGTTCAGACTTGGCCTTAATCCAGTCAGCAAAAGGATACCAAAATTTGTTGCTTATACAAGCTATACCCCCAATCATGTAAACTCTCACTTTTATGGTTGCCTGGACCACTTTAGGCGGCAACCTATACTACTTGAATTTCAAGTAGTGTTCCCCACTGTGGACGTGTTTGCTACAAGGATAGCCTAAGCCACTTAACACTAGCAATCTGATTCATGTGGGTAGCCTAAACGTATATATCGTCCTAATCAACATAATTGACCATGCCTGACTGCAGCTATTATTTTATGTGATTTATTTTAAGTTTATGTACTGATATTATCTGTTTATCCTTACTGCTCTATGTACACAGTGTTTTTTACTACTTTAATATAACTTTTTCTCTCATTTTTTTCTTCTGTTCGTCAGCTCTCACCCGGACTTAGCCCTATCATTTCTCCTGCATTCTCAGCCAACTACTCTAGAATATATTATCAAACCCAGCTATCTCCTACAAGCCTCAAACTCAAGAAATCAAGAAAGTATGTTTACTTATGCCATAGCCTTGAAATTATATACCCAGTAAACCCTACTAGGTGTTCTGTTTGCTCCCAGCCAAGTTAGCCAGCAGCATACCCCCTTGTTCCTTTATCTCCTCTCTCCCCCCTTGCCTAGACCCCTACTTATCTTGATCTCATTCTCCCCTTAGTCTAGCTCAGTCCCGTGGAGCCCTGGTGTATTTCAGTGCACTTCTACTTTTATCTACTAGATGTCACCCTTTCCCCACCAATATCTAATTCACTAATATCTACTTCTATTTCACTTGCCCTTACTTTTCCTATTAAATTCCCATCCTTTCTCTTCTTCTCAGTCCACTCCTATCCACTATTCCTAGGCCACCTCCACTTACCTTTGTGCTAGTCAGCATTCACTGATAGTTTTTCCATTCTCTACTTGTGTATCCTGCGCCGTTCGCCCTGCGGGCTCACTCCTCTCCCCTACCCTGTCCCCAATTCCCAAACGCCCCCAGTACCTCTAGCCTTATACCCTCTTAACCACACCCCTTTACCAATCAACCACTCATTGAATCACTCTAGCCACACCCCATATCTAGACATCACCTCCCCTTATTTATAAATCCTCTCCCTTCCCACCTACTCTATCTTCCAAGCCAATACCTACTCTTCTCCCTACATATATATTACACTTTCTTCTACCATGCCTTACAAATACCAATGTTTTCATACCCTCTTACTCCTGATTACTCTCAACATAGCTTACCTCTTAACCTCCTATGAAAAATCACTTCTATCTCCTCTTATCATCCCTTCCAAACAAACTCTAATACCTTTTCCTGCTCTTTCTACAACCTTCCCAAATGCCACCATTAAACCTAGTTTCTTTCAAGCCAAATATCATCGACTAAATCATATTAAATACTCCATCTTAGGCAATAAAAAATTACTTTACCAATATCGCAAACCTCCCCAAGATTACAATTTCAAATTTCTCCACTCATTAAAAGATGGAGACATCCACCCCAACCCTGGCCCAAGCCCTACACCAACCCCCTTAAACTACAATCTTTACCATAAGGTCCCATTACCAACAACTAATCCCTCCAAATCACTCTCAATAGCCCATCTCAACATATGTAGTATATGTAACAAAATACCACAAGTTCATGCCCTTTTGGATGTCCAGCAATTTGATATTCTCTGCTTAACCGAAACATGGCTTAAACCCACAATTAAAGATACAGAAATTATCCCCCCAGGCTATAGCATCATTCGACAAGACCGTTTGAATAAAAAAGGTAGAGGGGTTGCAATTATATATAAAACAGGACTGCAAATCAGCAAAATGAATTCTAACCTACCCTCTGATAACAGCATTGAATTAATTATTACCAAACTGATGCTTAACTCCCATAAATCAGTTTACATCATCTGCTCCTACCTTCCCCCAGGTAAAAATCTGACTATATTAGAAGACCTCCTAAATTGGCTTTCCACTAATCTCCCTCAAGAAACAATTCTACTAGGAGATGTTAATATTGACTGGAATTTATGTAATAACACCAATCCTTCTTCCCTTATTAACCTCTATGGCTTTTCACAGGCTATAAACACTCCAACCAGAATAAACAAACATAACAATAAAAAACAAATCTTAGACTGGATTTTAACAAATTGTCCACAACAAAACTATGCAACAGGAACCCTCCCAGATGACCTTAGTGACCACTCTCTCATATATATTATCAGACATAAAACATGCTTAAATATCCCCTATTCAGTCAGAACCATCCGCAGCAAAAAAACACCTTGACCAAGAACTGTTTCTAACCGAACTTAAACAATGTAACTGGTCTCCTCTACAGTCTCTCCCTATAGATGAAGCTGTTAACTACTTTAATAACACCTTCCTAGCAATCCTAGACCAACATGTCCCAATCTGTTCCATAAGAATGAAAAATAATCCGGCTCCATGGCTCTCAAATCATACTAGGAAACTTATCCACAATATAAACAAATCTTGGGCTAAATGGCAGTCCACAAAGAATACAACTGATCACCAAACCTTTAAACAACAAATAAATATTACAAAAAAGCTATCCTACAGGACAAAAAGAACTTTTATATACAACTACAACAAACATCCCTTCAACAACCACAAAAATTCTGGTCTACTATTAACACACTACTATCCCCAGGCAGAGTTGAATCACCCAATCCATTAGGTTCTAACCCAGACTGTCCAATGCAAACAGCTAACGCCTTTAATTCTTTTTTTACTACCACTATACTAAAACTAGCTAATCACCAAAACCCAGATACTTCTAACTTGCTCAGACCAAGCTCTACTCCTCCCCCTTTTCACTTAGAACCTATACCTACCTCCTATATCTCCTCTCTACTTCAAAAAACTAAAACTTAACACCCCCTCAGCTGACCAACTACCAGCCGAATACCTCAAAATAGGAGCCAAAGCCATTGCCTGCCCAATCTCCATATTAATCAACAGAACCTTAAAAGAAGGCTTAATCCCATCAATCTGGAAAATCTGCTACATTATTCCTCTCCACAAAGGTGGTGACTCTACTGATTTCTCTAACTTTCATCCCATTGCTCTACTCTCCCCACTTGCTAAAATCATGGAGAAATGTATCCATAAACAACTTATTACCCACCTACTCCGCCACCAGCTCCTAGCTAACTGTCAACACGGTTTTCAGACATTTCATAGTACCACCACAGCCTTACTATCCTTTACTAACTGTATCAACAATAATCGTAACAATAATACTTTATCCTCTGCTTTCTTTGTAGACCTATCTAAAGCCTGGTTAATCATCAACTTCTCCTCCACCTACTGAAGTCCCTCTCCTTCGACCATTCTGCCATGAACTGGTTCACACCCTATCTGGACAACCAAAAATAAGCCATTCTCTGGCAAATCCATCTTTCTGACCTTCTTCCTACCTCTCTAGGTGTCCCACAAGGCTCAATTTTAGGTCCACTACTGTTTTCCATTTTCAGAAATGACCTTCACCTCTCTATTCCACAGTCTACTTGTATTCAATATGCTGATGACTCCACTATCATTTGTTCTGCTTCTTCTCAAACTGATCTTCATTCTCACACACAAAAAGCCTTCTCTACTATAGAAAAATGGTTCTCTAACCACTGTCTTATCCTTAACCCTAAAAAAACCAAACTACTGCTCTTTACCCCATCTCATCTATCACCCCCTCTCCATTTTACACGTACATCTGATGATGGCACCATTATCTCTCCAGACCCCACTACCAAACTCCTTGGAATTACTATTGACAATCAACTAAAGTTTGACTCTCAGATAAATTCTACAATTAAATCTACTAATAAAAAACTTGCATCCCTTTATCGCATTAAACCTTTCCTGACACCAGTAGCCAGAGCCACAGTAGCTAGAACTCACTTAATCTCTACCCTGTTATATGCTTCCCCCATATATACCAATCTTTCTAAACATAATCTTAACAATCTGACTAGATCATACAATAATATTGCTAGATTTGCGACCAACTCTCCTTATAGGACCCACCACTGTCAGAATCTAAAACAGCTAGGTTGGCTTGAATTTCCACTACTACTACAATTTAACCAACTTATAATCACCCACAAAGCCCTTCACCAACCTAATAACACCCCAATTCTCTCTACCCTTATAAGACCTTATAATAACTTGAAGAATCTGTGCTCTGCCAACAAAATGTTGATACACACTTCCTTCTCAAATAACTTAGCAGGTAAATCTTTATTTTCAAACTCAGTGGGTAAAATATGGAATTAACTACCAAATGACCTGGCTACCCTCACCTCTCTCCCACTATTTAAAACCAAACTAAAACTCTTTCTCTCCAATCACTGGTTATGCTCTTGTAACAACCCTGACTAACCTTTTTGTTTTACTTGCTACCTGACACTAACAACATTTTATTTTCTACCATAAATCTCTACTTCTGATCATTTTATTATAACTAACCCTCATCCTTAGTCTTTGCACTCTCTTTCCTAAGAATTACTTTTGATCTATAATCCTATTAACCTTTTGTTTCTGTCTTATTTTTGCTAACTCTAGAACTATTACTATATACAAATGTCATTGCCTAATTTTGTTTTCCTTGCATTGTCTCACAATGGCGTTTTTAAAATGTCTATTGCTACAAATGTAAAATCTAAATGTTATAGAATGTTTTTGTATATTTTTATTATGCTGTGTAACTGGAGCTTTTCTCCCCAGGCCTCCACTGAAAATGGACATGTATCCAGTTGGATTAGCCCGGTCAACAAATGTAAAATAAATAAATAAAAATAAAATAAATAGTTATATCCTGTATTTCATTTGCAATTTTTACAATGGTACCTTTGTCTTTAATCATTTTAATCACTGTTTGATGCACATCATTTAGTGTTCTATTTAAAAGTTGTAACACTGTTTGTCCTTCCTGCTTAATCTGTTGAAAGTCCGGGTGGACTAGAGATGGTCATCTAAAAGTGTGCAATGGTTCTCTGCTAGCATTAAATGTGATGTCCATCCATCTAGTCAGCCTAATAAGTTCTCCAGTACAAAAATCAATAATTGCATGGATATTACTTTTACAGTATGCTCCACCGTTTGTGATTATCCCATCACTCCAGGCTAATTTACAGGAGGATATCACACAAACAGTGGTATCATTTAGTTGGTAGATGTCCGTACCATTTACTACATACCTGTGCCAGGTGCATTCCCCAGTTCCATTATGTAAGCATGGGTGAAGCTTCCTTTTCACCATCATGCATGCCCACCCCTGGGGCCAGGTCTCACAACCTGTCAAATCAATGGGTACATCACTATAATCAATCAACATAGACTCAATTTGAGGTACCCACCAATTATTTTCAAATTGGAAGGGAAATGTAACAAATGGACAGACCTGCTTTGTTCCTTTTTTACTAGCAAGATAGTAAAAAATCAGTATACAAGACTTATTTTCACATACAAAATCTATTGGCTTTAACCAATGATATAGTTACAGTTCCATTTGCCAATGGGCTGCCTTTTTAGCCCCCCAAGGTTGAGTGAATTGCAAATATTGCTGGTTGGCAGCCAATTGAGATAAGATACAAAAGGTCTGATTTACTTCTGCTGTGAAGTTATTTAAAATCTGTTCTGTATATGTATTTGTATGTTCAATCCACCTCCACAAGACAGTTTGAGTTAAAATACCATCTACAGTTCTTTGTCCCAGCTCGGGATCATGATCTGCTAGTAGCTTAAAGGACATATTTAGGTCAGTGCCCAAACGGCTCAATTTACTACATAGGGTATCTATATCTACACTGTTTAGGAATCCAGTCCCTGTTCCGACTGCACCTAGTGCAGTACCAGGAATACCTGTAACATCATGTTTATTCCTTTTATATTTGTAATGTCTGTATTTGATATGCAAAGAATTAACTGGCCATAATTGTATAATTTTGCAATGTGGATACCTGGTAGTAATATCAACTGCTGACATGTTAACTATCGTTTTAATACATTGTATAACTCTAGCACTACTTGCAGTTTTACATCCTCTTGTATACCTTACCACATGTCCCAAAACATCAAATACTGGTTTGCCTTTTTGCATGGGGACACCATTAGTAATCCTGAATAAGTGTCCACCATCGTTAGGCAATATTGCTGATTTTGATCCAGTGGTAAAGGACCAATAAAGTCTATTTGCCAGATTTGTGCTGGACAACTGCCTCGGTGAATGTATCCACATACTTCTGCTTGCAGTTGCTTTGTTTATTTCTTTGACAGATTTCGCACTGCTTTATAACATCTGTAGTTATTTTCTTATTTAACTGCATACCATGCCTTCATGCCCATTCTATTGTTGCATCTCTTCCCAAGTGCCCACTCCTATCATGGGCCCATCTTGCCATGCTAGCACTTTCAACTTTCTCTTCACCAACATGTAATGCGGCCATCTTATCTACCTACTGGTTATGCCTCCTTTCATTTTTTACAAGTAATGCATGGGCATCTACATGTCCAACACTGATTTTGCATTGTTGAGTTTTTTTCCCAAATCCGTTGCCAGTCTTCTGAACCTCCCCATAGAGGCCTGCTATGGATCTTCCAATTCTGTTGTTGCCAGGCAGGTAACCAGGTTGTCAGTCCCTTAAAAACTGCCCAGCTGTCAGTATAGATGTACACTTTATCTCCAGGTGATAAACTATTGATGACCAGGGCAACAGCTCATAATTTTGCCTGATTATTTGAGCTGGCAGTGCCTTCATCAAATAACACAGTTTCTGTTTGTGGGCAATAAGCCACCGCAGTCCAGGTCCTACCATTTGATCCAATTTTGGCAGAACCATCAGTAAACCATGCATGTTTCTGTTTTTCTGCATCTAAATTATCAAATGGTAATGCTTCAGTGATTGGGGATTTTGGAAGCTCATGTCGCTGTTGTTCTGTCGCATCAGCATCATCCAAAATTACCAGTCCAGCCAACTGTTGTTGTACTTGAGATACCCCAGGCACAATGTTGGCCCTTTCCTGTAAATACCACTTCCATTTCTGCACAGTTGAAGATTGTGCTATTAGAGTTTTCATTAAATTATTATCTCATAACCACCCCTGGATTGGGTAGTCTATCTTAACTGTCACTGTTTGTTGTTTAGTTATTCCTTCCACATGAATCAATGCTGTGTACACTGCTAGCACATGCTGCTCAAGGGGGCTATATCTCACCTGTTCTCCAGTCAGGGATTTGGACCAAAATCCCAAGGGTCTCTTTTTCCCAGTGTCATCCTTCTGCCACAGCCCCCAAGACATAACATTACTAGCAACTGTGACTTCAAGGATAAAACGTTGCTGTGGATCAACTGGGCCCAGCCCCACACTCTGCTGTAGGACCTTTTTTGCTTCTTTGAAAGCTGTTTGCTGCTTGGGACCCCACTGAAAGTCACATTTTTTCCTTGTTACATAGTGAATGGGTCGCAAAATCAGTCCGAGGTGAGGTACAAATGCTTTCCAAAAGCCCATTGCTCCCAAGAAGACCTGTGCCTGCTGTTTCATTTTTGGGACTGCAATTTTCTGAATACTCTCTAGTACTGCGGCAGGAATTTCCCTTTTTGCTCCATTCCAAATCATACCAAGGAGTTTTACTGATGTCCCTTGTTGTGTTTTATTCTCATTTATAGCCCACCCTCTATTCTGAAGGTGCTGAATTACAGTTTTTAGCGCGATATCCACATCAGATTCTTCTCCAGCAATCATTATGTCATCAATGTAATGGAAAATAGTCACTTTGTCCAGCTGTAACTTGGCTAGGTCTCTAGCCACTAGTCCATGACACAGGGTAGGGCTGTGCAGATATCCCTGTGGTAACACTTGGAAGGTATACTGCCTCCCCTCTCAGGTAAAAGCAAATTGGGCTCTGCTTTCTTCTGCTATTGGAATGGAGAAGAAGGCATTTGCTAAGTCCAAAACTGCATGATATGATTCAGCAGATGAGGGCAATCTTTTCACAATTGTAACAATGTCTGGAACAGCTGCTGCTAAGGGTGGGATCACCTTGTTTAAATCTCGATAATCTACAGTCATCCACCATGATCCATAAGGTTTCTTTACTGGCCATACTGGACTGTTGAATGGACTCACCGTTGGCTTGAGTATGCCAACCTGAAGCAGTTCTTGGATCGTCTCAGTGATCTCAATGTGCCCACCTGGGATACAATATTGTTTGATGTTTACTATTGTTTTAGGTGTGGGAATATAAAGTGGTTCCCACTTAGCATTGCCTCAGACTACAGCCTTAACTGCATTGACTGAACAATGCCGCACTCTAAACCTAAATGGCCCTACAGTGGTTTTTAAAGTTTTACCCTTTAACACATCTATTTCTAAAATGTGCTCAGGTACTGGAGCTATTACTGCTTCAATGAAAATCGGAACACCATCCCCAAAAGCTATCTTAACCTTGGTTTTGGTACTGAGTGTTTTTGCCCCTCCATAACCATCAATCTCTACATATTGTCCACAAAATTTACGAGGCTTGCCTGCAAAAATGGTTATTTCTCATCCTGTGTCTACCAGAGCCATCACATGTTGTGGCCCTCCCCTCCAAAAAATGGTAAGGGGTATGTAAGGGTGTCGGTCCCCAGATGTAATTGCTCTTACTGTACCCCTAGCTACTGGGGACCTGCCTACTAGTCAATTTGTCTCTGTTTTTTCAACTGAGGTTCTCCATTCCTTTTCTCCCCAATCTCTCTCATCACTGAACTCCCCCTTTTGCCACTGTGATAACTCCTCATCAGTAGGGATGTCAGGATATAATTGATTCCACCCTACCTTCCCTTCAGTGGTACTTCTGGTTGGACTTTTTGTAGGGGTTTGCTTTTTGCCTGCAGAGCCTGAGCCTTTCTCTTTTTGTTTTTGCTTCCATTTTTTTATATAATTCCTCAGTAGCTATCCCATCTATTTCTGCAACTTCTACCCCCCACCTTAATAGATCCAGAAACATTTGCTTTTATGTAACTTTTTCACCAGATTTAGCTTTTGATTTCTCTGCATTTGCCTTTCTAGCTCTTTTCTGTTGTTTTTCTTCCACTAGTTCTGCCATTTGATTTAGAGTGGCTATTACATCCCATATCTGCTGACCTACACAGCCTGCCAGGGCAACCATCAGCTGCCCTTTCCACCACTGTGGTGCATTTTTGATCAATTTACTCCTCATATTGCTAGTCATAATTTGTGCATCTGGTCCTTTTGGAAGCACTAATGCCCCATTACTTAATTCCAATGAATAAATGGTAGCCAACGTAGCCATTTCTCTTAACTGTTGTATTGCCTCTGCTATTGTTTTCCAAGGTTTATGTTCATCAGCTACTGCTGTAGCATCAGGCCAAGTAGCTCAGAAAGCCGAGGCTAACCACACCACCAGTGTATTCACCTGGGGATCATCATGGTTCACATTGTTTACTATTTGCTTTAAACGTGGGTGGAACACCAAACATGCGCATTGGTGCATCTCTTCAGCATTTAAAGACACTGCTTCTCCCCCTGTGTCCCAAACCTTTAGAAACCATGTTAAAACAGTTTCCCTTGGCTTTTGCTTATAGATTTGGATTATATTCAATAATTCAGCTTGAGTATAACTCCGCACCTCAACCCATTGTTGTGGCGCCGCCCCCCAGTATACTGTCCCTTTTTCTCAATAACTGGGCGTGTCTCCACTGATGGGGAATTTACTATTTCAAAATCACTATCACCCTCATCAGTTGAGGGGAGATCACCTTCCCACTTCTTGGGATCAAACTCTGCCTTACACAGCAAGGCACGAACCCAAGGCCTTGAGGGCGGATGGCGTAGTTTTCTCCCATTTCATTGTCTACACTGTTGAATTATTTGAGTAGCTAGAGTCACTGAATTAGATTTCCAGTGTTCAGCTTCCTCTCCTACTTTAACAAGTGCCATATTTGCCTTCTCCAAGGCATCTTTATCCAATCTGTGTGTATGCGTGCGTTCTTTACATTGCTCTTCTAACTTTAGGATTTTTTTCTTTTAGTTTCTCTACATCTCTATCTAATTCCTGAACTGCCTCAAAGAACAGCCATCCAGCTGCTCCCACCCCTTCCTTCACCTTTTTTCCCTTATCATCCAATTTTAGCTCCGATAAAGCTCTAGCTAGACTATCAGGGTCTGCCTTAGGTCTTTCTTGCAGAGGTTTTGGGGAAGGAGGGGGGTGAAACTTGACTTAATACCTTAGCAAGAGGATCCCACTTCCCAAATAATGCTGGCATCATAGTATCAATGCCCAACTTATTTGGGGTGCCTGACACAGCATCCTTCTTACCTATGCCTATATGTTTTAAAGGAAAAAACATTGGTTGTTGTTGTGACATTTCCACTGTAAACCTCAGACCCTGCTCGCTGTGCCAAATGAACTAGTCCATTACTTTAAAGTCTGAGGTTAATACAGAATTAGAAATGACACAAGACACCAAGGCTCAGGCTTAACAATTTATTAAACAAAAACTTACTAAATAAACAGAAAAACTAATAAATCATGTACTTACAAGCATATGCATAAACAAAATCATCTTTGCCACTGATTGGGAGACTTCAATCCTATCCAGTGCAGCTATCTGTTCAGTCAAGGCAAGGCCGACACTGGCAAAATGGCTCTAAGCTCAGTTCAGGCTGGTGCTATGATCAAATCCGGATGATGATGATTTCCATTTTAGCCTTTGAGCTTTTTATAGTCTTGAACAAACAACAGGGTCAACAGGTTCAACTAATGACATATTGATCACAAGCTCATCATGAGTTGATGGAATATTGTAGAAAATATGACATTACAAGTTCATCATGAGTTGATGGAATAGAAAATTACAGATCATAAACAAGTCTCATAATGTCTGGTCTTGTGCCTTACTTCCCTCTTTCAAAGAACAGTTAGCTCACAAACTTGTGACATAGTTCCTCCTTGAAATCCCCATATTCTGGTAAACATCTTTTAAGCTGATAAATAACTTATAGGTTAACAAAAGTTCAGTAATACCAGTAATCAGTGAACAAGGCCTGCTCTTAAGCATGTTGTATTGTTACAATATTAGCAGCATATAGTGAGGTAGTGGCATGTCAGATCTAGCAATAATCAATCTAGCAATAATTAAACATACACAGTGATATGTGGCTCGAGGCATAACAAAAACTGGTAGACTGTGTGGATCCGTCACACCATGTGACATATATTTGACATTCACTTTGATGTAGCCTCGACTGACTTCAGCACACCCTATGTGGTGTGCACATGCATTTGCAATGTGCCCCTTACACAGTGCTATTGTTTGCCTAGTTAGCTTTGTTGCATGTTCTCCTTGCTGTGGGCCCATGTTGTCCACCTCCCTACTCCCTTTGTAAGTTTGGCATATATTGTGCACATATGCATGGCATATGCTAATGTTCCTTTGCATTATCATCCATTATAATATAGTTGTAATTGATATAAGGCCAACTTATGCCAACTTTTGACCATTATACACATGCAGGACACATGCACAAAAGTCGCTGGTTATTACTTACATTATGGGCAGGATTCACGATGGCTTGCACAAAGTCTAAGAGTAGTGTAAGACTCCATGCAGCCATCGCGATCCAGGAACAGCTTGAGTGTGCGTATAAGAGAGCACCTAAAATGGCTCTTACACGGACAGGATGTGGATATGCTAATTACCTCACTTGCAGCTGAAAGGCATGCAAATTAGGTAATTTTGCGATCCAGGAAGCAGAAACCTGCCCGTGTAAGAGCCGTGTTATCTGCAGAAATGTACTCAGTTGATAACTGAGTACCGTTCTGCAAATAACACAATGGAGCCTTGTCAGCTCCAAATAAAGGTTGCAAATGTCCAAGGCAGCATGCCAATGGCCAAATATGTGTCCACTGGCAACGTACCCCGATGCAAACATAAAATAAAATGTTGGGGGTTTTTCGGCGATGTTTAAACATAGCGCAGCTCCACACAAATGGGCTGCGCTATAAAAAAACAGAAAAATAAAAAAATCAAACCATGAATTTACGATGGAAGGGAATAGCAGGCTAAAACAACATGGCCACTGAGTAGGGGTTGCTAAGGGGGGAAGCTGAGTGTAAGACATGTAACTAAGCATTAGTAGACAATCCTATGTAAATGAGTGGTAGGATAGTGAATCGTACTGTTACACTGGAAATGAGCACATTCCATGAAGTGTAGGAGTAGGATAAGGGGGAGTAACAGAGTAGGAGATATGTGACATCACAGGGGGGAATGTATGAAAGGAATGCAGCTTATTGGAGCATAGCGGCATGTGAAAGCTGACAGTCACACATCATGGAAAGAGGAGTGTCAACAAGTAGGCATGGGAAAGCCATGAAATGGAAGGTGTACACAATAGATAACACCAAAGTTTCTTGCAGGGTGTGCATGTGCTCGTGTGCGTGCTGGTAGGCACAAGTAAGCTAGAGTGCACGTGTGTAAGCATGAGTGCGCGCGTTTAAGAGAGAATATGCATGTAGGAGCCTGTTTAAACACCTGTAAGGTTGTTTGTGCTGGTGTGCACGCATTTTAACCCGAATAAGCAGATTCTAGTCCGTCTAAGCATGTGTGCACGCGTGTTAGCCACTGTGAGCATGTTTTCGCTGTTATGCGCATCACTACCCCCTGAGGAAACAGAAGGGAAAAAGGAAGCATGGGAAATAGTAGGAAGCTAGCAGGGATTACTGGCAGAGCTAGCAGGTGAAAACAATCAGAAGAAGGCAATTACACAGGCAGAACAGTAGCCCAGCCCAGCACTTAAAACTCTGCAAGCAACAGTGCAGAATGTTTCTCTCAAGAGACACTGCAACAGAGGAGTAAGCTATTAGAAGTGAAAACTGAAAAAGCTTCACTCAGACCAAAAATGCTAGGGGCTGCCATAGCTGTTATAAGGAGACATATGCAACTTGCAGAGGGTGGTGACTATGCAAATGCTGCCGGACAACCCACAGTGAGGAGACGGAGAAGAGTGTACAGGTCCAGGGTCACCTACCAGGGGTTACATGAGCTGGAGATAGTGGAGCGCTATAGAGTGGACAGAGACCTCCTGCAGCATATTGTTGAGCTGTGCAGGCCATGCCTCACACACAGAACCAACAGAGGGGAACCCATCCCAATGGAAACCAAGGTATGTGTTGGCCTACGAATACAAGCAACAGGTACCTTCCAGAGACCAACTGGTGATATGATGGGGATATCACAGGCATCAGCATCCAAGGTACTGCACCAGTTCCTGGATACCATGTCAGCACATGTCGGTGATCATGTATATTTCCCCAATTCCCATTAGGTATTGGCCAGCAATATGCGTCTCTTCCAGCAAATAGCGGAATACCCTGAGGTAGTGGGTGCAATAGACTGCACGCATATACGCATCAAAGCACCAGCCGGTGAGCGGGGTAGGGCCTACATTAACCGCAAGAGCTTCCCCTCCATCAACTGCCAGGTCATGTGTGATGCCCAGGGCATAATAATGAATGTGTGTGCTGGCTGCCCTGGAAGCTACCATGATTCCCATATCTGGCATCTGACGCAGCTGTACCAGACATTTGCCAATGGGGACATCCCACATGGTCACTTAGTGGGGGATGCTGGCTACGCACTGGAGCCATGGCTGATGACACAAATCAGAAATGCACACACACCTGAACAAGAATGCCATAATGAGGCACACGCACAAACACGAAATGTAATCGAGCATGTGTTTGGGCTGCTCAAGTCACAGTTCCGGTGCCTGGACACATCTGGTGGAGCCTTGCAGTACTCACCAACTACATGTACCCAAATTGTCATGGTATGTGCTATGCTACATAATATGATTCTGTGAAAACAGCTGCAGCAGGACCAGCATAGGGCTGGGCCAAACAGCCCCCCACCATTGCCAAGCCAATCACAGGCAGAGCGTGACTCGGAGGAGGAACAACCTGAGCCTGCCCCAGTAGGCAGAAGGAGGCGTGCCCAGTATGCCTTGGCCTTGGCAAAGTGGCAATGCATAGCACATACACTGGCTCAGTAGGAACCCTGGAAATGATACCTCTCTCTGACTCACACATATAGTAAAAGGGATGCCTAAGTTGACACAACCTGCTTTCAAACATGTACAGGGAGTGTAGTATGTGCATCCAGCATAGACAGTCCTGCAGCACCACCTGAGGCATGATTGCCATGTGTTAAGCAATGTAACACCATGTAGTATATGCAAACTTAATGACCTTGACTAACATCCTACCCTCACCAAGCATGATGCTACAATATGTAGATGAGATTATCAATTACAATCATTGGCATAAGTATTGCTGTTAGTCAAAGGGGATCCAATGTGTGCCAGCCTGGGATGACATGCTGAGCAAGACATGATGCTCCACCTGCTAGGGATGGCGTGCACCTATCAGTCCTGGCCTTTTGGATACTGGCAAAGACTGTTGTCACCCCCACCGTGCCTTGAATAGGTAAGGCTCAAAACACAAACCCACCTCCATAGGTATCACAAGGGATAAGAACCTAGACATAATGCTACCCAATGCCAGAAGTCTAAACTGCAAGATGCATGCAGTCTAAACTCCCCTCTGCATGGAGAATGTTGATATCTGTTCTGTAACAGAAAACTGGGTCAAGGCTCACAAGAGCACCCTAACACTACCAGGATACACCTCATACCGTGCTTTACAGCCCCAAAACATGGAACAAACAACAAAAGGAGGGTGACTAGCAATAATTGTCAATGATAACCACACCCCCATGTTGGTACCACAACAAGAAGCAGCATGGAATTTCCATGGTCAAGTAACAGTGTCTAAAACCGCCTCCCAGTTTGTAGCCTGCTACAGACTACCCTCCTAATGCCAGGAACTGCACCTGGCCTACATTGGAACACATGGAAATATCAAGCTCTCCAAACAACATTATACTGGGTGACTGAAAATACTCAAACATAGACTGGGAGCATTATTCCAGCTCCAACACCCTAGGCCAAAGGTTCCTAGAATCCATAAACCAAAATGCTCAGGAACAACGTACCACTCCCACAAGAGGGGTAAGCATACTGGATGTGATAATTAGCAACATGGGTAGTCTATGGCCAGATGAGAAGTGTATCCCTCACTGGTAAGATCAAACCATAGAGTAATCACACTGGATATTCACATCCTGACCACAGTCCCTGGCCAGAAAACCACAGTGAAAAACATGCGTAAAGGAAATGTTGCACTCCTCCAAACTAACGTGGAATCCATTAAAGGTCCTGTGCCTGTGGAAAATATGGGCCACACCTCAGAACCCTTTATAAATACATTCTATGAACACTTTCAGGAATGCATGGATTATGCAATCCCAAATAAAACCAAGACCCAATTCCATACACGCAGGCATCTGGCATGGTGGACCCCAGCCATTACCAAACCATGCAAGAGAATGAGGAAGCTACTACATGATAGAGCAAATCCAAAAAGGGAAGTAATCTCTTATCAGTATTATGGCAATAAAATATGGCCACTCATAAAATCCACTAAGGCCAGCTACAACATGTTGAATCTGTGAATCTTGAGGCAATGTTACACCTGCCCCATGTACACAGACAACCCCTCCTCCCCCCAAGAAATACAAATATATGTGAGAGATGCAACCATTTATCCAAACTGGAGGCTGAGCTCTCTCAACTCAGTACTGTCAAAACTAGTCAGGAGGAGAAGGTAACCATACACACCACAAACCCAGTCTCACATAGACCTATCACAACTGCAAACCAAAGACATAAACACACAAAAACATTCCCGGAGGCACTAATTAAAAATCCACCAAATCAACAGAGGCCTCCAAAGCAGACACCCAAGCAACCACTACCTCCAAACATAGCACATGCAACACATAGTACACAAAGTCGGTGTGCCAAACAGTCACAGCCAGTAAGGACAAAGAACATGCCTGATACACTTGTAATAGGTGACTCCATAGTCAGACACACTGATGTCCCGCTCACCAGACTGAACATGGAAAAGGGTACAGTAAGCTGCCTGTAGGCTGCAACAATCCGCCACATAACACAAGCATGCAGGTCACTCCAAAGCAAGTACAAATATGACCCAGTCATTGTCGATGCTGGTGTGAATGACCTGAGATGTACCTCCCTGGACTACATGAAAAGAGACATAGAGGAGCTCTCTGATTATGTAGGCCAGGCTGGTATGACTCTGACCCTGAACAGCATCCTACCCTCACCAAGAATGATGCCACAGTACAAACACAGAATGATCAGCTTTAACAATTGGCTCAATTACTGGTGTCATTCCAAGGGGATACAATGTCTGTCTGCTTGGGATGTCATGATTTACAAGCCACACTACTTTGCCAGGGATGGCTTGCACCTGTCACCCCTGGGCATCTGGATATTGGCTAAGGCTCTTACCACCTCCATAGTGCCTTTTGTAGGCAATGCTGAAAAGACAAACCCACCTCCCTAGAAAACATAAGTGGAAAAAACATAAGGGTAATACTGCTCAATGCATGCTCTCGAGGCCCTCCCCAGTATGGAGAACATCGATGTCTGTGCAGTGACGGAAACCTGCATCAAGGCTCCTGAGAGCACCCCAGCACTACCAGGTTATACCTCATATCATGCTTTTTGGCCCCAAAACCTGGACCAAACCACAAAAGGAGGGGGAGTATCCATATTCAGCAAAGATACCCACATGTCCAGGTTACTGACAATGCACGAAGAATCGGAAACCATCCATGTGCAACTAACCATAGGCAAAACTGCTGTACAGTTTGCAGCATGCTACAGACCACCCTCTCAAACCCAGGAACCCCACTCAGCCTTCCTGAAGACACTGGAGAGTATGAATGTCTCTCCAAATACCAAACAAGGTACTCACAAATTACCACATAGGTGGTAATCCATTACATATGGAAGAAGTAATCGGGGACCTAGGGACACAACTGGACAGTAACCTCTCATGTGACACTCACATTGCCAACGTGGCTAGGAAGACCTTCTATATTGTCCATCTTATCATGAAAGGATTCACATCTACATCAAGAGAGGTCATTGTGCCCCTATACTCTTCTCTTATCAGACCCATAATTGAGTACAATGCCCCATTTGGGATGTACCTTACCCGACACCTGCAGCAGTTAGAAAAACCTCAAAAGTACCTCATCAAGAGGATAAAGGGTCTCAAACATTTGTCATATGCTGCCTGGCTGAAGACACCCCAGTTGTATGCAGTCACATACTGCCTACTCAGAGGCGATGTATGCCCAATGTACAAGGCCATGTCCAATACAGAATTAATGGACATGCTCCACCTCAGAAAATCCAAATCCATCAGAGCCATGAGAGCGAGAGATGTCAACCTCAACACATAAATAAATAGGATGTGCTGGAGGGACAGATTCATAACCCAGAGGCTCCCTACACTCTGGAACAGAATCCCAGTCCATGTTAGGCAGAGTCCCTCACTGACTCTTTTCAACAGGAATCTTGCCAAGTGGATGGGAGATTGTAGATTTACACTGGGGGTCATCACTGTGTCACATCTAGACAGAGGCACAGTAAAGTAAACCCTAAATGGGCATAATATTCACATAGCAAGGGGTGGCGAAAGCCACACACACTCTGGCTAGGCTTATAAATGCCCTAGGGCAGATAGCCTAGTATGAACCTATGAACCTATGAAGATACAAATTGTACAGGACACTAAGGATAATCACAAGGCTTTCTTAACTGATGGTAGGAACCTTGTTGGGAATTCACAGATATGCTCTGAATTACTCAAATATTACAAACAATACACCAAACCCACACACATTGCCAACATCCAACCTGACAGGTTCAGTGCAAACCCCCTCCCCCCCTCCAAAATGCCAAATATCTATCCCAGTAGAGTGCTGGCCCCCTGACATTGCAAATGCTGAGGTAACAGCCAGCATCTTCAAAGCAAAACACACAGCATCAATGGTACGAGATGGTGTCCTGGGCTGTGTCCAACATGAACTCCAAGAAGAATGGAAAGCCAAATAACACTACTGCTCAATTTCAGCCTTACCACAAGATATGTACCCAAAGAGCATTGTACAGCAACAGTGGTCCCTCTCCACAAAGGTGATGCCTGAATGGCTACTGCAAACTATCACCCCAGAATCCTGACAAGCTTGGTCTGCAAAGCTATGGAAAGGATCATCATGGACCTCAGAAATAAAGATATTGGGGACCTACAGACACTGGACCCTACCCAGCGTGGCTTTCTTAAGGGCAGATCCTGCCCCTTAAACATGTTTGACTCATTTTAAACAGTCATCAAGGCCATTGATGAGGGGAATGTGGTCCACACAGCCTGTCTGGACCTTGCAAAAGTCTTCCATACAATACCCCACGTGTTCATTATAGATAAGCTCACCAGCTTAAATATAAACCCCTATGTCAGTAGATGGGTTGCAAACAAGCCCAAGGACAGAACTGACATGGTTAGAAATGCTGCAGCCATGTCAGACTACAAACCAGCTACAACTGGCATCCCACAAGGCTCGGTCCTGGGACTTCCCTTGTTTGGTATATATTTCCCATAGGTACAGACCAACATGGAAGGACTGTGTCTGAACAAGTTTGCAGAGGACTACAAACTGGGCACCATATCTGACCCTCCAGCTGACACAAGCATCCTACAAAAGGGCCATATAGAAACAGACAACTGGCGCCAGAGCCATGTCATCAAGCTAATTGCAGAAAAGTGTATAGTCATCCCCTGTGGATAAACAGTAAGTGCCCACCAATTACCACATAGGTGTTAACCCATGAAGTATTTTAGAAGTAATAAGAGACCTGGGGACACAAGCTGATAGATATCTTGCATTTGACAACCATGTGGCTGTAGTGGTTACATAAACATACCATATACCCACCTAATCATGAAGGTAGTCAGATCTAGATCAGGGGAGGTCATCATGCCTCCTCAGTCATCCTTCATCAACCTCACAATTGAGTACAATGGCCCCTGTGGGATGTACCTCAGCAGACACCACCATCAACTGGAAAGACCCCAAAAGTACCTCACCAGGAGGATCAAAGAGCTTGAACAGATACCATGTGTTGCCTGATTAAACAAACTGCAGCTCCACACAGTGCCATACTGCCTGCCCAGAGGCAATCTGTGCCTGATGTATAAAGCCATGTCCAAACTGGAATCAATGAACATGCTGCACCTTGTACAATCTGAATGCCAGTGAGCTATGCACACGAGAGACCTGAACCCCAGCACTGACATACATAGGACATGCTGTAGTGATTGAACCATAACCCAGAAGCTCCCTCCACTCTTGTGTAAACTCCCAGTACAGGTTAGCCAGAGAGTCCCTCATTGACTCTCCTCAAGTGGAATCTTGATGAGTGGATGGGAGATGGTAGGTTTACCCTGGGTATCACTGTTATGTCATGGGTAGACAGAGGCACAGTATACTAACCTTGAAATATGTCATGGCAAAATCCAGTTACAATGTGTGTTGAAGGACAAACACACTCTCTGACTAGCATTAGAAATGGCCTAGGGAACATCGCTAGTGTTTGTCAATGTCCACCCAAGTTGCGGAATACACTACCAATGTTGGACAAGCCTGGTTTAAGTAGTCCATATCTGAACAAAATGCAACATGGTCATATGTGCACAACTGGCCCTTAACCAGTCTGGTGTGCTCACTATGAATATTTAAAGCAGTGATAGGACTGAAACCCAGGATACTGTCCACCACAGTGAAAGTACTGAACCAGTACACTATACGATATTACAGTGTTTGGTCAGTATGAAAGGATGTTGACAACTGTATGCAAACTATCCCATGGAAACCCTGCAGGCACCGTATAATCCCTGTTGGGTTCAGACACAAAGCAGTTGGGCAGTATGTACACAACATGACTCCCAACACACAACTATAAATGTGAAATATTGTTGAAGTTCACACACAACCACAAATGTGGTGGACTGCAGATTTCAACATATGGAAAGCTCACACTGGGCATGCTCGCACACTTTGATAAATGAGACATATGTCAGGCAACAAGCCATGGAAAGCCTGAACTGGGCATGCTCACACACTTAGGCCATGTCTCAGTTTAGCAGTTGGCCACACATATCTGGTATTTGTATGTGTTAATCCAGGAACCTCCCACAATACAGCAATCTGCCCAGTGCACACAGTTAAATGACTACAGAGACAAAAGTTAAATAGTGGATCCCTCTCATATTCAAACATCTTCCACAGATTCACAAGTTGTTCATAGAAATAAAGACCTGCAAACAGTTTATCAGCAACAAATATTGTGCATCTGAAAATTAAACATATGGGTGTAGAGGTCAATACTAGGCTGTTTGCCCTAGGGAATACAAGCTTAGCCAGAGTGTGCTTGGCGTCTGCCTCCCCAGTACAGTAGGCTACTGTGCCTCTGTAAAGTAGGTCACAGAAGGCACTGTTTAAGGCTAGTGTGCTGTGCCTCCATCAAGCAGGGACACAGTGGAGATCCCAGGGGTTGAATTTGCAATGTCACATCCATGTGGCTGGTGTTTGCTAGAAGAGGGTTGGTGAGGACTTATAACAGTAATTGGGCATCAATTACAGACTGATGGGAGCCTCTTAGTTACTAGTCAAAATAACTCACCTCTTGAAATTGTGTCAGAGACCAAACTACTTGGGGTCTACACTGACAACCAACTAAAATTTAATTCCCACCTACAAAAGAACATCAAAAAAACACATCAAAAACTTGGCATGCTGTATAGACAAAATGCCTACCTCACACTCACCACTAAAATCACTCTAGCTACTTCGTTCCTTATTCCCTCCCTCCTCTATGGTGCCCCACTACTTACTAATCTTCAGTGCTTGTTAAAAAAACAGCTCACCTCTTGCTATAACAAAATTGCTAGATTTACTACTACTCATTTCCACTCACCACCCCTCCTTGGTTAGAACTTCCCAACTATCTTGCTTATACTAACTAACTCTAGCTCACAAGCTTATTCCTAAACCCTCCAACTGTCCCTCCTCTCCTCTGCCTTTAAAATGCACCATCCAAATAGGTTCTAAGGTCTAATAATCAAAGAGGTCCATCCCCCAGGCAAAAAACCTTTCCTTCAGCCTTGCTTGAACTCCCTACCACCAAACATCCGCACAACCACTTACCTTCAAGAAGTCACTTCTAGCATCTCAATGGGAATGCACCCACCCCACATAACCAACTCTACCTGTACTAACAAATTCTACTCTGTTCATCTACTATGTTTGTTCATTAAAATGCATTTATGTTTTGCTTCCTGTACCAAGATTAAGTCAATTTATGTTTTGCTTATGTTCTTTTATAGTATGTACCTACATATTTACTGTCAAATGTTAATGTACATTTATTTTCTTTTTTGGAGCTTTTCTCCCCGGGACTCCATTGAAAACGGGTTCTTCAATGGCCCAATGGACTATCCTGGTAAACCAACTGCAATAAATAAATAAATAAAATAAATAAATAAATTATCTGCAGTGTCTGGACAATTTCACTGTCAACACTTTGATGTGATGATTTTGAGGGATTGAAGTATCGTGCCAATACTGTTCAGAGACATCCTCCCTCTGTGGGATATTGCTCTGTAATGTATTAGCTCCCTCCTTCTGTTGTACAGCTTATATATGGCTGGTGTACACCAGACAGGTCTCCTGTTGTGGAGAAGTCTTGGGTTTATTTGGGATAGCATGATCAATGCAAACCTTCCAGATGCTCATAGAATGCAATTGTCAAGGATTATGCAGAGTGGCCTGTATAATCCCCCAGCATGGGTCCTTTGAAGTCTTCCACCCCAGTCTTCACAAGTGCAAAGTCTGCTTTTGATAAATACTTTGTTTGCAGTGACTTCTTTGCCTGGGGGTGGGGATGGGATGTGGATGTCCAGGGAAAGTTGGGTATGGTCAGATATTAACAATGGTGGTCTACCTCTGGTATGGAACATAGAGTCCTCATGTTGCGGATGGTCAGGTTCAATATGTATTCCCCCTTGTGGCTGTGGTGAGTGGTCCTGCGATAGCACATGGATTCACAAATTGTAGTGGCTGTAGGGTGATGTTGTTGAGGCCTGAGTAGTTCCCCCACACAATATACCTGTACCTGATGTTAACCATTGTAATGGTGTATGTGAACACCTTCATATCCTACACTGTTCCCAGGGAAGCAAAGTGTGTGTCCTGGATATGGGAGGGGTGGTCTGAACTGGTTGTGTTGTGTGTTACAGGTCCTGTGGTCATGAAGCATGGTATAAAACATAACCTGGCAGTGCTGATGTGCATATCTGACCCTGAAGTAGGCGGCTGTTAATGCATATATATGCTATCCCCCTAACTGACAGATAGTAATAGATGTACATACCTCTTTATAAATAATAATGTCAGCACCCTATAAATACTGCATTAGAAGAATAGATGCCCAGTAATTCAAATAGCGTGCTCTGCTAAAGTGTCTTTCTCAAGTGTCATAATATAGTTAGGTAGGGGTTTGAATCCTGCAAATGCTGACTGTGTGTGTTTGGGTGAGGGGGGTTAGTGTGTGTGCAATTCTGTGTGAAAGAAATGTCCCTTTTGGCAACTAGAAGAACACACTACATGATGCACATTCCTCTTTCTAAACACTGATGATGTCAGCACCCTATAAGTACAGCAGGAGAAGGGAAACTTCCCAGTAATGCAAACAGCGCACTCTGCTAATACATTTCTTTCAAGTGTCATAACATAGTTAGATAGGGGTTTGAATCGTGCAAATGCTCAGTGTGTGTGTGTGTGTTTGGGTGAGGGGGGTTAGTGTGTATGCAATTCTGTGTGAAAAAAATGCCCCTTTTGACAACTAGAAGAACACACTACATGATACACATTCCTCTTTCTAAACACTGATGATGTCAGCACCCTATCAGTGTAGCAGGAGAAGGGAAATCTCCTAGTAATGCAAATAGCGCACTTCACTAATGCGTCTCTCTCAAATACCAATACATAGTTAGGTAGGGGTTTGAATCTTGCAAATACGCAGTGTGTTTGGGTGAGGGGGGTTAGTGTGTGTACAATTCTGGGTGAAAGAAATATCCCTTTTAGCAACTAGAAGAACACACTACATGATGCACATTCCTCTTTCTAAACACTGATGATGTCAGCACCCTATAAGTATAGCAGGAGAAGGGAAACCTCCCAGTAATGTGAATAGTGTGCTCCGCTAATGTGTCTCTCTCACGTGTCATAACATAGTTAGATAGGGGTTTGAAACCTGCAAATGCTCAGTGTGTGTGTGTTTGGGTGAAGGGGGCTAGTGTGTGTGAAATAAATGTCCCTTTTGACAACTAGAAGAATACACTACATGATGCACATTCCTCTTTCTAAACACTGATGATGTCAGCTCCCTATAAGTATAGCAGGAGAAGGGGATCCTCACAGTAATGCGAGTAGCTTGCTCTGCTAATGCGTCTCTCTCAAGTGTCATAACATAGTTAGGAAGGGGTTTGAATTCTGCAAATGCTCAGTGTGTGTGTGCAATTTTGTGTGAAAGAAATGCCCCTTTTGGCAGCTAGAAGAACACACTACATGATGCACATTCCTCTTTCTAAACACTGATGATGTCAGCACCCTATAAGTATAGCAAGAGAAGGGAAACCTCCCAGTAATGCCAATAGCGCACTCTGCTAATGTGTCTCTCTCAAGTGTCATAACATAGTTAGGTAGGGGTTTGAAGTCTACAAATGCCATGTGTGTTTTTGTCACACAGTTTGTCCATGTGTGTGGGGTGTTGCTCGCAATATTATATGACATAGATTATATCAGTAATGTCAATGCACACATCCACATAGACATATGTACCTGTGACCTTAAATAGTTCCCATGTCTGAAGCCTGCCTCATGTGAATACATGGAATTTGCATTACACAACTTTATGACTGTGGTTTTCTGTGCAGGGGCTACATTTGGTATGTGAATATACAATGAGAGTAGTCTATGGTGTCATCTTACCAGCGAGGGATACACTTCTGGTCTGGAGCATATAGTCCACATGTTGGTGAGGATCAGGTGCAGCATGTTTTCCCCTCTTGTCGGAGTGGTAACAAGTTGTTCCATAGCAATTGAGTGTATGGATTCTAGGAACCTTACACCTAAGGTGATGGAGCTACAGTAATGCTCCCAGTCTATGTGTGGGTAAATGAAGCTGCCCAATATATTGTTGTTTGGAGACACCTGCAGATATTCATGTATTCTTAAGTAGGCCAAGTGGGTTACCTGGGTGTAGGAGGGTGGTCCGTAGCAGGCTATGAACTGGAAGTCAGTTTAACCCACTGTTAGTTGTATGTGGATAGTCTGTGATGCGTCACACTGTGGCAACAACTTGGGGGTGTGGGTATAGGTACATAGGTTCATAGGTTCATACTAGGCTATCTGCTCTAGGGCATTTATAAGCCAAGCCAGAGTGTATTTGGCTTTCGCCACACATTTTAGATTAATGTTGCTATGCCCTTTTCTGAAGGTAGTATACTGTGCCTCTGTCTAACATTGACACAGAAGTGATACCCGGGGTACACCTATGATCCCCCATCCACTCATCATGATTCCTCTTGAAGAGAGTCAGTGAGGGACTCTGCCTAACCTGAACTGGGATTTTATTCCAGAGTGAAGGGAGCCTCTGGGTTATGAATCTGTCCCTCCAGCATGTCCTATTGATGTCAGTGCTGAGGTTCAAGTCTCTCGAGCGCAAAGCTCGATGGGAGTTTGATTTTCTGAGGTGCAGCATGTCCATTACTTCCGGGTTGAACATCACATTATACGTCTGGCACAGATCACCTCTGAGCAGGCGGTATGCCACTGAGTATGGAGTTATGTTAACCGGGTAGCATATGGCATCTGTTTGAGCCCTTTGATCCTCTTGGCGAGGTACTTTTGTGGTCTTGCCAGTTGCTGCAGGTGTCTGGTAAGGTAAATCCCAAAAGGGGCATTGTACTCAATTATGGACCTGATGAGGGATGAGTAAAGAGGCACAATGACCTCCCCTGATCTAGATGTGAATCCTGCCATGATTAGGTGGGCTATATAAAATGTTTTTCTAACCACTTTGGCCACGTGGTCATCAAATGAAAGATTGCTATCAACTTCAAGCCCCATGTCCCTAATTACTTCTTCCATACGTAATGGATTCCCACCTATGTGGTCATTTGTGACCACTTTGTTTTTGCCAAAGGGGATGACTATACACTTTGTGGCATTTAGCTTGAGGCCATGGCTCTGGCACCAGTTGTCTGTTTCTATGAGGCCCTTTTGGAGGATGGTTGTGTTGGCTGGAGAGTCAATTATAGTGCCCAGTTTGCGGTCATCCGCGAACTTGGTCAGCCACAGTCCTTCCGTGTTGGCCTGTACCTCCGACACATATATACTGAACAGGAGAGGTCCCAGGACTGAGCCTTGTGGGACACCACTTGTAACTGGTTTGGAGTCTGACATGGCTCCAGCAATTCTAACCATGTGGGTTCTGTCCTTGATCCAGTTTGCAACCTATCTAGTGACATAGGGGTGTATATTTAAGCTGGTGAGCTTATCTATAATGCCTGAGTGGGGTATTGTATCGCAGGCTTTTGCGAGGTCCAGGTAGGCTGTGTAGACCACCTTCCCCTTGTCAATGGCCTTGGTGACTGTTTCAAAGAAATCAACCAGGTGTAAGAGGCAGGATCTGCCCTTAAAGTCACACTGGGTAGGATCCAGTGTCTGTAGGTCCCCAATATCTTTATGTATGAGGTCCATGATGATCCTTTCCATAGCTTTGCAGACCAAGCTAGTCAGACTTATGGGGCGATAGTTTCCAGGATCTGTTGAGGCACCACCTTTGTGGAGAGGGACCACTGTTGCTGTATGCCACTCTTTGGGTACATAATCTGTGGTATGGCTGAGATTGAATAGTAGTTTTATGTTTGGGTTTAGCTCATCTTGGAGTTCATGTAGGATGCAGCCCGGGACACGGTCTGGTCCCATTGATGCTGTGTTATTTGCTTTGGAGAGGGCAGCTCTTACCTGAGCATCTGAGATGTCAGGGGGGCAGTACTCTGCTGGGATATTTGCCCTTCTGGTGGGGAGGGGGGAGACATTTGCGCTGAACCTGTCAGATAGGATGTTGGCAATGTCTGTGGGTTCAGTGTAGTTTTTTGCCATTTTGGACTAATTCTGAGCATATCTGGGAATTCCCACCCAGGTTCCTAGCATAACTAAAGAAAGCCTTGTGATTATCCTTAGTGCCCTGTGCATTTCATCTCTTGAAGCTGTCCTAAGACGATTTTATGAGTGCCCGTAGTATTTTGCTAACACTGAACAGAGATGCCTCCCCTTTTTGGGATTTTTCTCTATCATGTAGTAGCTTCTTCCTTCTATTGTATAGTTTGGTTATGGCTGTGGTCCACCAGACAGGACGTCTGCCTTTGTAGGATTGGGTCTTGTTTTAATTTGGGATTGCATGATCCATGCATTCCTGAAGGTGTTCATAGAATGCGTTTATAAAGGATTCTGTGGTCTGGGCCATATTTTCCACAGGCCCAGGGGCTTTGAAGGATTCCACCTCGGTTTTGAGGAGTGTGAAATTTGCTTTAGAGAAGTTTTTCACTGTGGTTTTGTGGGCAGGGGATGGGGTTGGGATGTGAATATCCAGGGAGATTAGTTTATGGTCTGATCTTACCAGTGAGGGGTACACTTCTGGTCTGGAGCATAGAGTCCCCATGTTGGTGATGAACAGGTCCTGTATGTTTCCCCCTCTTGTGGGAGTGGTAACAAGTTGTTCCATAGCATTTGAGTGTATAAATGCTAGGAACCTTTGAGCTAAAGTGTTGGAGCTAGAGTAATGCTCCCAGTCTATGTTTGGGTAGTTGCAGTCCACCAGTATAATGGTGTTTGGAGAGACCTTCATATTTCCAGTGTTCTCAGGAAGGCCAAGTGGGGTTCCTGGGTTTGGGAGGGTGGTGTCTGCCAGGCTATGAACTGGAAGGCAGTTTTACCCACTGTTAGTTGCACATGGATAGTATCTGATGCTTCGTGCTGTGCCACCAACCTGGGTGTGTGTGTATCTTTGATGAATATTGATACTCCCCCTCCAGTTCTGGTTCGGTGCAAGTTTTGGGGCTGACAAGCATGGTATGAGGTATAACCTGGCAGTGCTGGGGTGCTCTTGGGAGCCTTGAACCAGGATTCTGTTACTGCACAGATATTTATGTTCTCCATGCTAAGGACAGTTTCCAGTGCATGCATCTTGAGGTTTACACTGCTAGCGTTGAGTAGCATTACTATTAGTTTCCTATCCCTTGTGATACCTATGGAGGTGGTTTTGTCTTTTGAGCCTTGCCTAAAAAAGGCACTATGGGGGTAGCAAGAGCTTTTGCCAATATCCAAAAGCCCATGGGTGACAGGTGCAAGCTGTCCCTAGCAAAGCATCGTGGCTTGTCGAGCATGTCATCCCAGGCTGACAGGCATTGGATCCCCTTTGAATGACACCGACACTTAAGCCAATTGTTGAAATTGATCATCTTGTCTTCATATTGTGGCATCATTCTTGGTGAGGGTAAGATGCTACTCAAGGTCAGGGTCATACCAGCCTGGGCCACATGCTCAGAGAGCTTCTCTATGTCTCTTATCATGTAGTCCAGGGAGGTACGTCTCAGGTCATTCACACTGGCATGGACAATGACTGAGTCATATTTGTACATGCCCTGGAGTGACCTGTGTGCTTGTGTTATGTGGCAGATCATAGCGCCCAACAGGCATCTCACCGTGACCTTCTCCTTGTTCAGCCTGGTGAGTGGGACGTCAGTGTGCCTGACGATAGAGGCACTTATTACAAGTGTATCAGGTGTGTTGTTTATCCTTAAGGGCTGTGACTGTTTGGCACACTGGCTTCATGAGCTATGTGTTGCACATGTTCTGTTCTGGGGTAGTGGTTGCTTGTGTGTCTGCTTTGGAGGTGTCTGCTGCTTAGGCAGAGTTTTATTTAGAGACTCTGAGTATGTTTTCGTGTGTTTATGTGTTTGGATTGCTGTCGTGGTAGGTCTATGTGAGACTGGAATTGTAGTGACTGTGGTTTCCTTCTCCTCCTGACAGGTTTCGCCAGTACTGAGTTGAGACAGCTTAGCCTCCAGTTTGGCTATATGGTTGCATCTCTCACATGTGTTGGAATTTGTTGGGAGGAGGAGAGGGTTGTCTGTGTACATGAGGCAGTTGTAACATTGTCTCAAGATTCCTAGATTCACCAGCTGGACCGGAGAGGAGATTGACAACTGACCTTTGGACATGCTAGAATAGTATTGGGAATTCCTTTGTAATTAACAACAAAAAGGGCCAATGGGGAACAAGGTACTCAAGGTGAGTTTGTGAGGGTGTAGTGCTTTTAATTTGTTAGTGCTGGCATATATAAATGCTTTAGTGAGCAAGTGCCAGGTAACTTAAATGCAATGTGTTACAGGTAACTTAAATGCAAAAATGACAAACAGTAACTTTCTTTCAAGTGAAACAAGGAAATAAGTACAATAAGCAATGCAGATGTCACTAGGGATCCACAGAGGCGCTGTAAAGCTGCATTTCAGGTGGAATTAGTGTTTCAGGAAAATAACAAGCAAACAAGCATACAAACAAAGCTACATTCAGCAGGCTTGGATCTAGTCTATGCTACAGCAAACAAGGTGTACCAATTTCAGTAAGAAACAGTTCAAATATGCAGGCACTATAAGCCTTTAGCCAGAAATTCCCAGCTCAGAAGGGCAGAGTCCAGCCTCTCCTCCCACAAGAGTGCAGACCATGAACCTTCGTAATGTAAAATAACTGGCCTGAAGTCCAAGTGCTTACATCAGAACTAATACACATTTAGAATAACAGACACTGAGCCCTCAATCAGCAGTTCCCAACTTAGTAGGATGTAAGCTACCTGTCCTGCCACCACAGTATCCTTGACATTTAATGAGACTCACCCTCCTGTCATAGTTATTTCTGTGTTTTGGAGCTGTCAAGCATGGTATGAGATGTTACCTGGTAGTGCTAGGGTGCTCTTGGGAGCCTTGAACCTGTTTTCTATTACTGCACAGATATCAACATTCTCCATGCTGAGTAGAGTTTGGACTGCATGCATCTTGCGGTTTACATGTCCGTCATTGAATATCATTATTTCCATTTTCATTTATGTTAACTGACACCTAATAATACTAATACTGTTTAAATGGGAGTATGTGCTTTCCTGTGGGATGTGTGGTGTAACTGGTATACAGCAGTGGCTCTTGCAATTTGTTGCTATAGCTTCACTATTTGGCCTATACATTCACTCCTTGAATGCCTGCTAGGTGTCTTTACTGGAATGTGTTGCTATGGCTTTCCTATTTTCCATTTACATTCACTCCTTGTAATGCTTGCTATATTTCTTTCAGCAGCAATTCCTTATATGTTTGTTGTGGTTTGGTGGTACTGCATGCAGTCTGGTCTGGCCAAGGTGTGGGGCTTGACACCTAATAGGGTATTTTATTTTGCTGCTGAGCAGTAGTGGGTCTTGTACTTTGTACTAACAGTTATGGATAGCAGGCACATGCAGCGCTTGCAAACTGCTATACTGTCCTTATTTTATTAGCTGGATACATCCTTTGATATTTGTGGGTTGTACACCTACATGTGGGTGTGCTTGTGGAAGCTATTCTACAGCTATTCACAGAGTGTGTGACAGCAGACAGAATGATATGCCTATGAGTTTGTGACACTTGCAGGCCTCAGATACTCTCAGGTGTATCTTTTATCAGCCTCAGGGAATGGTACATATCAGTGGGATACACCCGTGATATATTTCAGATATTCTGCAGTTGTGACTGTGGGGTATTTTGAGCATATGTATTACTACACCATTTCTGACATGCAAGTAGTGCATACTTTCAGTAATTGACAGTTACCATTACGTGGGATAAAACACCTTTCTGCCTACTGTTAGTACATTTCACAGGGAGTCAGTGGGGCACAGTTAACATTTGTTTTCAAATCAGGGACATCCCTGTAAATCAGTCACATTTGCAAGGTCTGGCCTCTTACCTATTCAAATATGGCAGTGTTTATCCTGCTCTGATAGTGTGTGTGATTTGCAAGGTGCTACTGTCACATTATTACCTACTAGCTACCAACTAGCATGGCTGTTTCTCTTCTCACACTAATGTTATACAAATCCACAAGAATTGCCAGTAAAGATACAAGAAAAGCTTTGTGTAATAGCCTTCCTATATTCCCTTTACATTCAGTCCTACTATTTCATGATATATTGCTTTCAGCACAAAGTTCTTGTACATCAGTCATGGCTTAGTGGTAAGTGATGCAGACTAGTGTTTCCAAGGCCCTGGGTTCAAGACTGACAGAGGAATTTTATTTTGCTGCTGAGCAGACTACAGGCCTTGTCATTCAGAGTGACCAAGGCACTTTTAAGCAGTTGTAAGCGGGTTAGCGCTGGTTTGCGCGGAGCTCATGTATGCGCACTGTCGCTTAGCTTCGCGCACACATGCTTAGCTAAGTGCACACAAGCGCACACCCACTTACAACTGCTTAAAAGTGCTTACTCTCATGCACACCCGCGCTAATTTCTTTGAAAGAAAAGAAAATGGGGGATAGGAAAGTGGTGAAAAAGGGGGCACAAAGAGAGTAGGACAGTAGGAAAACAAGCTCGGGATTTTTAGGAAGGATGTAGGAAAGGCCCATAGCTGCCCATTTCTTTATCAGCAACAGCTGTGCATATGTCTGTAATTTGGTGTGAAATTTGAAACCTTCCACCCCTGAGAGAGGGGTGAGGACAACAAAATATGTTGTACAGCCAATTGTAATTACCAGTTCACATGTCCAGCAGACATGTCTGCAAAATGAGCAGCTATGTATGGGGCGTAATTTTTTTGTGGGAACAGAGTGCCCTTTTTTTATTTTTTTTTTCAGGTGAGAGTGTAATGTGAGGTACAGGAAGTAGGTATATTTGGGGAGTTAGGTAGGGGAGGTTAACAAACAAGACAAACGAGACACATACAGGGGCAGAGTATGACACATGTGGGGGGGGCACAATTGACGGGGACGGATGTTTGGATATCGCGAGCCCATGAGCCCACAGGTGGCAACAGTGGAACTGAGATCCCCACCCATGGGCAGTTGCCACTGTGCCTTCACAGCCCAGGATGGGGCTGTGCTGGGGGCTGTGTAGGACGGGCAGCAGGCACACCTGTGAGTTGCACCACCTGAGCCTCAAGCTGGCGTAGGGGTTCAAGCACAGAATGCCTGATCTCACTACGCACCACAGACCGGACACTTTGGAGGGTGAGTGGATGGTCTCCTCCAGCCACGCTTGCAGAGGGGTGACGAGCCCCATCCCCTGCAGAACTTCCACCCAAAGGTGGCACAGGGCCACCGGAGGAGGTTCCTGCCTGGGCACTAGTGCCAGGTGCACTCGCCAGCTGAGGTGGGAGAGGTGGGTCCGCTGGAATCCGTCTTCCCTGTTGTCCTATGTTTAGCAATATTTTATGACATTTTGGGTTAGTAACAAACAAAACCATTCAAAATTTGTTATAACAGCATGCATCAGTATTCCCATTAACCAAACACCCATGAATTCCAAACATTGAACAGCAAGCATAACACATGCATATTTTGAACAACAGTACACAATCCAACAGCATGCAGGGTTGATTGATGGCAACAGGCCATCAGGTTTGGATATGTGAACACAGCACATGCAGCAACATATGTGCAAATATGTTTGAACCAACAGGACAAATGTCCATAGGAATTAATTATGATCTCATGTATGTACTTCTGTAGATATGTACTGTAATTGAACTTTGGAGCTTATCTCCCCGGGCCTCTACTGAAAATGGACATATATCCAGCTAGACTAGCCCGGTCAACAAATGTAAAATAAAATGTAAAATAAATAAATAAATAAATAAAATAAAATACACATACCCAGTTTGTTGTGGAATGGCATTATTTGTAAATATAGGGTAGGGTGAAGAAATATATCATTAACAACTTCAACTACCTATACATATGCTGTACATCTCTAGTAGCTGCAGATATATATACCCTACAGGTCTTAGTACAGTTTCCTATATGTAACCTTAGGAATGTTGGTGATGGGACTGTTACTGCTACATTAATATACATTGCATTTTTATCCATACACGTTCATATCTGGCTGTGTTCAGGTACAGCATCCTGCTACATTTGATTTATATGGCTCTAGACAACTGTGGATGTTCATTATTTCATATAACCATACTATCTCCATATTGCAAGGGTACAGCAACATATCCAAATTGTGGGGCAGACACATTCCAGCTTCAGTACTTAATTTCAAACATTTCACTGTTTGATTGTGGCTGTCTCATTCATTTCATTATGTACTCACTGCAGTATACTTTATTCAGAAGTTATAACAGCTTTCTTGGACGATTCATACCTCTTTCTCACACTCTCACTTGTTTTATTTTTACAATTCAAGATGGTACTTTATTCTAGGCATTATTAACATGTCATGCTTGGTTACAACAATCCTTTCCAACAGACTCACTTGTTTCATAAGGCAGAGTTTCAAAGGGGATGTATTTGACACATGTCTACTGTCTTTAGCTTGTTTACCACTAATTTTCAGGCTGCAGCAGGTTATCTGATATTACAATATAGGTGGGAAATCTCTATTTCAGACTTATTTAATTTTTATTTCTGGATTACTGGCTGCATCACTTATCTAATCATACAGTACTAGCAGAATATTTCTTCTAGTGTTATTTGAACTTTATTAATATGTATCTACACTGAACTCTTTTACAAGCTGTCTCACTTATATTGTATAAAAATTACAGAAAAATAATTACTAACCTGCCTGGTGGCACAACCACTCCAGCCTATCACCATAGGTTCGCCGATTCACAGAACACACACCTGCAGCTGTAATATAAATGAAGTAATATTGGAACATACGTCTCCATAATATCAGCTAGGATAATTCCTTACATACATAATTACATGGATACTTACTTAGTAGTGGGGCGTTGGGCATTTGCCGGGCCTCCTGGATCTAACGGTTCAGTTGGTCCTGCTTTTGTCTCTTCAGGTCCACATGGTGGTGACAGACCTGTTCACCAGTCCTTGGTATGCCTGTAGCACTGGTGAGATCATGTGCCAACTGGTTCCATGCCTCTGCCTTGTACGCTCCCCACAGAACATGGCGCTGCATGAGTTGAGCCTCATGATCATGGACTAGGAACAAAACCATGTATTTGTACTCCTCAACACCCCACCTCTGTGCTCAGAAGTGACTACCCTCTCCTACACCTAGCATCCTGACTGCAAATAGGTTCCACAATCAGTTATGCTGTGTATTCCCGCCTATGGGTCTTATATATGCCATTTTTCCTGCACTTATCTGTGATTGGCCATTTTGGAATTGTATCAGCTTAAAAAAACCTGCTTTGTCATGCTTTTATTTCCATTCATTCCTATATATATGCTAATACTGCATTTTTCAGTGCAGCTGTCATGGCTTAGTGGTTCAGTACTTACACTATGATGCACAGTATCCTGGGTTTGAGCCTGGGCATTGCTTTTATTTTTATTTTACTACTGTCTAGACAGGCTAGCAGGTGTGTCTGTTTAAAGGCGGCTTTGATACAGGTTGCTCAACGTTGCCCGCCGGTAAGCTGGTTGGCATGCTGCGCAGCTCTGCGCAAACAGGTTAGGCTGGTTAATGCGTTATTTGGCTATGAGCATGCATATTACGCTATGAGAATTGTTGCGCAACTACGGGCACACAGTTTCAGTGTGTTAAAGCACTTCTCAACTCCGGGCACTCATATTACACCTGTTAAACCACTGGTCACCTATGGGCAAACATACTCAGCTTGTTAGAGCGCTTCTCAGCTATGGGCACTTATTAAATATATTTTTTTTTATTGTGTCAGATTTCTTCATAAAAACATGGCCCATTTCATTACATTTTACTTAAATTATAGTTTTATACATATATATATATATATATATATATATATATATATATATATATATATGCATATATGTCAGGGGATTGTTTCGTGCTTATTTCACTACAAATAAAAAATGATGTTGTTGGGGCTCGAACCATGACTACCTCCTCTTTGGCCGACGTCTCTACCGCTATGCTATTGCTACTTGGCTTAATTTGCATATTTAGATCTTATATGCTTTTTCAATGACTGCTAACTGTGGCTGAGCGAAGGGCACACCCGTGCAAATGAGCGCAATTACAGGCAAACATTTTTGAAATTATAAAAAAAAATTAAACTATTCATTTTTACGTTTTACATTTCAGTTGGGTTTATAGTCTGTGGGGGCATGTGTGGTGTTGTGTTTCTTGACATTTC